>NC_022018.1:7361569-7394241 GCF_000317375.1 Microtus ochrogaster
AGTCAGTAGGCACAAGAAGAGACAGAAGGGGTAGAAGGAGGGAGGAAATTATGCAAATATAGTATAAATGAATGAAACTTTCAAAAATCATTTTAAAGCTCTCAGAGAAGTTTGATTGATACTTAAAATTAAGACCCCCCATTCACCATTAGAAAATGTAAAGTCAATTAATGTAAAATTCTTATACACATATTTCCCTTGAATGTATACAAAAGTTATTACTGTCAACTTGACTGCACCCCAAACTCATGACCCAAAATGAACCCTTCCTTCCTGAAGCCACTTTTTTTCAAGTATTTTATCAGTATTGAGAAAAGTAATTAATATAAGAAATAGGTATAGGAGCTGAAGTGTGGCTATGATAAACCCGGTCATGTTGTTCATTGTATTTTTCAACTGACTAGCAGCTGCATGAGCAGAGCTTAATGTACCATTCTCGTGGAAATTTACATCAAAATGCCTAGAAAGAAACGCAGAGAGCCAAGGCCTACATCATTAGACTTCAGAGGGGAACAAAAACTCTATTTGAAATTGGGCTACAGGCCAAATATTTGAGTTATAGTCTGGCAAAGAATCTAGCTTCATCCTGCCAGTGAACTGAACTGAGAGCCAATTCAGAAGCAATGGGTTAATTTGTTTGGAAAAGAAAATGTTAAGACAAGATAGTAGTCAAGTTCTTCATGTCACTTCTTGCCTCTATTTGGTACCTATGGCAGTTCATCAGAGAGATGGAAATAGATCCATCTCCTAACCCAGCTATACCACTCTTGGGTATATACCCAAAGGACAATTGCTCAATCATGTTCACTGTTACTCTATTCATAACAGCCAGAAATTGGAAATAATCTTGATGTCTTTCAATGGACTAAATGGATAAAGAAGATGTGGTATATTTATTCAATGGGATATTATTCAGACATAAAATAAATAAATCTTGAAATTCACAGGAAAATGGATGGAACTAGAAAAATATTCTTCCTGAATGAGATAGCTCAGATCTAGAAAGGCAAATATGGTATGTATTTGCTTATATGTGAATATTAGCTGTTAAGTTGTTGATACACACTCTACAATCCATGTAAAAACACGGGTTAGGTAGAGAGGAAGGGACCAGGGCTAAAGAGGAATCTCTCTAGGAAGGGGAACTAGAATAGAAAGACATGGATGAGTGGGGGTAGCGGTGGCTATAATGAGAGGCTAAAATAGGGAGGGAAGGGAGGGGAGGAATAAGGGAGGAATATTGAAGGGTACAGCTCAAACTAAGGCCATTTGAGGGGTAGTATAGAAACCTAGTACAGTAGAAACTTCCTCAACTATGTACACATATGAAGGCAATCTAAATAAAATGCCAAATAATAGGAAGGGTGAAATCCTAACTGGACATCTCTCATCACCAAATGAAGCTTTCAGAACTAGAAATGGGCTACATCTAATTGAGTTTTGGCTGAAGCTGTTGCTAAGACCGCTGGTGGCTCTCCACAGTCAATAAGGGCCTATTGCTGAAGATAACATCAACACAACTCATGAACACAGAGAAGTTGAACTGGTGGCTACCAAGAGGTTTTACCCCTGAACACTAGTGTTCATGATTCCTGAATGTACTCCCCACCCAACCGAAGGAGAAAGGTAAACGCTCACTCAGTTCCAAATCCTTTGACCTACAATAATGATCTGCCTGCAAGAAACACTGGTGCAATCATGGCGCAAAGCTTGTGGGAGTAGCCAACCAATATCTGATTTAAGTTAAGGCCCACTCTGTAAAGTGGATACCATTTCCAATGCTGCTTGAGTACCCAGAAGTCTAAGACCATATAGGGCAAGGACCTTGGAGAAAACCAAAGGCTACTGTTCTGCTAAAGGTATATAGCAATAAAAGACTCCCAACAGCATTCTTCTGCGCTTTATAAGTCAGTCTTGCTCAGTCATTTGCAGAGAAGCTTCTTCCTGCAGCAGAAGGGAACAGATACAGAGACCCACACCAGACAATATGCAAAGAGTGAGAGATCTGAGAACATTCAGCCCTAAAAGAGATGTCGTCATCAAATTCCTTTTCTCGGGACTCATAGAGGCTATGGTATCATCCGTGGAGCCTACACAAGTCTGTCCCAGATGGGGGTCCTAGAGCGGAAAGGAAAAGTGGACATATGGCTCTGTCACTAACCCAGAAGCTACCTTCGATTAATAGCCACATGCAAATGAAAAATCAGTTTTCTCTAAGGGAGTCTCACTGGGGCAGTGAGTAAGGGTGGGCTGCATGCCCAACAGTAAACGAACAACACAAAGGAAATTCAATGGGATCTTTGGAGGTTTTTTGTCTTCTAATGTTAAATTGGGACATGTGGGGATTTTGTTTATTTGTTTTTGTTTTCTGGCTTATAAGTCCTTTGTGTATATAATATGATAAAATTCCTGAGCATACAGACTTGTGTATTTCTGTGACTAAATGTGCTTTTCATACTCTTTGGGAGGAGAACATTTTTCTTCTTTGGTTACTTTGACATATTCTGATTTTTTATCTTTTTAAATTATCTTATCTTATTTTATTATTTCTAAGAAGAGACAGAAAATATGTGAATCCTGATGAGAGGGAGGGAGGAAGGACCTGGAAGGAGGATGGGGAGGGGAAACTGTAATCAGAATATATTGTGTGAAAAAAAATTGTTTCCAATAAAAGAAAAAAATAAAGTTGAAAGACACACAAAAATATGAAGCTTGGCAGGGAAGAGAGTGTGAGCAAAGCTAAAGTTTCAGACAAGAATACCGAGCAAACAACTGAATCGCTCAAGACAGAATTGCCACCCTTAAAACTGAACATCCTGTGGTGGCCTAGGAGGACAGAAACTGCTCCCAGGGAAAGACCCCCATCCATTGACCACTCCAATTTGTGAGGTTTCACATCTATTTGGAAGGGGAGATCCTAAACTGAGAATGGCTCCGAAGGGATACTTTGATCAGAACCATCTAGGGATATGTTTTCCCAGAGTCAGCACATAGAGGCCGCTGCAGCTGTGGTCCAGGCTTGACAGGCTGCATCTCCAACTGACGTTGAGTTTGTTGACACCATCCAATTGTTACTGGCTTTACAGGCATGAAATGTTCAAGGGTGAGTGAGTCAAGGATATTTGCACCTAGGTACCTAAAAACTGCTGCAGTAGAGCAATGTGTGATGGAAATAGATTTTCTGCAAGGAAACCCTTTGAGGTCATTGCATGGAGCTAGGAGGGTGACACCTGGCAAGACTGGAGAGTTTAGGATGTAGGAGATGTCAGGACCATGCGGAGTCCTTTAAGCAAAGCCTGGGGCACAGAGCAGATTTGGGTCAAGAGAGAAGTTATGTGTGATGCAGCCAGAGGGGCAAGAGGGCATGGTTACCCATGTCCTTTGGAGACTACTATTCCATCATGAAGCTCAAAGCTAGATATGGAACTGAATGGATTTTGTGTTATGTCTGATGAAGATTTGATCTCATCTGGAGTTCTATTTCCACATTACTTAATTTTAGAATGGGAATCTTTATTATGTGATATTTTATATGTAACTTTTTAAATTTTGTGAGAGTTCATAGCTACAAGATTGCTTTGTAGGAAATTTGAACTTTGGATTTTTTTAATAGTGATGAAACCGTTAGTGATAATGGGAAACTTTGAAGTTAAGCAGAATACATTTTATATTATAAGATATCCGTGAACCTACAAAGACAAAAGGTGAAAAGTTATGGCTTTAAAGTGCTGTGTTTGGGTGACAAATTGATAAGGGGTGGACTTAGGGTGGTTGATATTGATCTAGTAGATCAACTTCTGGGCTTGTCAGTGAGGGAGTTTCTAAAGTCAGTTAACTGCGGTAGGAAAACTAACCCTAAATGTGAATGCACCATCCCATAGACTGAGCCAGAAGTAGGAAACGAATTGTACACCAGCCTCCATCTCTCTTTGTGTCTGACTGTACACAGTGTGATCACCATCTCACACTTCCACCGCCATGACCTCTCCATCATAATAGACTGTACCTTCAAACTGTAAGCCAAAGCAATAGAAAAACACTTGTTGGCATTGCAATGAGAAGAGTAAGTAACACAATATATAACATAAAATTTATAAAGAACTTCAAGCTAAGTAAAAAGCAACCCAATAACAGTCAAAAGACTTGAGTAGGCACTTCATAAACAAGGATCAATATGACAAATAAGTGTTAAAATCTTACTCAACATTATTCATCAGAGGAATAGAATGAAAGATAAAAAAGGATTGCCCTCCAGAACTGCTTTTTTAAAAAGTGATTGGCGGGGCTGGAGAGATGGTTCAGTGGTTAAGAGCATTGCCTGCTCTTCCAAAGGTCCTGAGTTCAATTCCCAGCAACCGCATGGTGGCTCACAACCATCTGTAGTGGGGTCTGGTGCCCTCTTCTGGCCTGAAGGCATACAGACAGAACATTGTATACATAATAAATAAATTTTTAAAAATAAATAAATAAATAAAAATAAAAAATAAAAAGTGATTGGCAATTACTCTAGGCGATGTTGAATGTCTGGCAATCTCATATGTTGCTGGTTGAGGGGAAAAGGTAGAAACCCCAAGTGTCTACTGGTGCTGCATGGGTATATTCTTAGTGACATACAAGTTCAGAAATGTATGTGTGTATGCACCAAAAGGCATATGTAATAATATTTATTTGACGAACCATATACCTCATCTCCAAGATGTTCCCAATGCTCATTAAGAGTTAAGTCCAAATGCTCATTAAGAGTTAAATCAATTACAATACATAAAAAGTTGATAATATATATAGCACAGGCCACAGCAAGAGCTTATGTAAAGTTAATACATGAACTCATAAAAACTCATTTTTGATCCTGGGTTTTTAATGCATCAACTTTACTGAGAGTAGATTCACATTCATACAATTCACTTAAAGTACACAATTTACTTATTTTAGAAATATATTCAGTGGACCACCACAGTAAATCTTGGGATATTTTCATTACCCTTTAAAGATGTTCCAGTTCTACTGGTACCTCTAATACTATCCCTATTAACCATATACCCCATCAGCAGTTAAATAATTGGCTTGCTAACTTTGTATACTTGCTATTTCTGGTTCCTTTGGGTAGAGTTACATAGAATGAGTGTATTTGCATCTGGCTTCTTTCTCTTGGCATAATCTATTCAAGGTCTGTCCACTGCATAGTATGCATCAATACTTCATTTTGCTCATGTCAAAAATGTTCTATGGTATAGAGTTACAATGTTATTATGCATTTTGCAGCTGGTATATTAATGTATTATATATATTTTTTAATATATCTATTCAGTCTTTGATGGGTGAGTTGTTCTTACTTTGGGAATATTATAAATAGTATTGTTGTGAATATTCATGTGTAAGTCATCGTGTGGACATATGTTTTCAATTCCCTTGAGGATATACATAGGCGTGGAATTGTTGGGTCATATGGTAACTTTGTGTTAAGCAATGTGAACAGCTTCCGAGTTGTTTCCTAAAGTGGCCATACTATTTTACTTTGCTGCATAAGAAGGTTCCCGGTTCTCTGTGTCCTGTTCTACGTGTGCTATTTTCTGACTTTCTGAATTTAGCAGACTGTGTGAGTGGTATGGTTTCACATTGTGGTTTGGGTTTGCATCTTCCCTGTATCTTACCACATCAAGAATCCTTCTCTGTGTATTTGGACATTTGTACATCTCAGTTCAATGACTCAGTTCTTTCACCTATTTAAAATAGCTTAGTCATTGTTTTGTTATTAGATTGTATTGATCCTTTACCTGATCACTACACAACTCTCTCATGATTTGCACCAATGCCTTTCTACTCGGTTTCTTTTTCCTTTCCTGTAAAGCACAAAATTGTGATGAAACTCTTTTTTTTATTGTTGGTGTTGATGATGATGAGGTTGACAACAATGACGATGATGATTATTTTAAAAACTTAATTGCCAAATTCAGGATCATACTCCTTGAGGGTTTTATTTGCCTTTCTTATTTTCTTTTTCCCTTCCTTCCTTCCTTCCTTCCTCCCTCCCTCCCTCCCTTCTTTCCTTCCTTCATTCCTTCCTTTCTTTCCTTTTTCTTTCCATTCCCCCCTTTCTTCTGGGCTTACTTTTCCTTTCCGTTCATTCCCTTTCCTTTCCTGTTCTCTTTCTTTCTAGTCCTCCATTTGAGAAAGTGTTTCACTCTGCAAACCAAGCTAGCTTTGATCCTATGGCCCATTTGCCTCTGTCTACCAAGTCCTATGATGGCAGACAGGTGCCACCACAAAACACTTCCTTGACTTTAAGAAAAGTTGTTTTAAAATTTGCTGCTTTTCTATCTTTTGTGGGTTTTTTGTTATATTCCCTATTTTAGGTAGATAGATGTGTAGATGAATAGATGACAAGTAGATAGATAGATAGATAGATAGATAGATAGATAGATAGATAGATGATTGACTAGATAGTAAATGTAGATAAATGGGTACATCTATAGATGATACATACATATTTATATGTCTATAAACTTATGTATATATACACACATATAGATATGCATATATGTGTGTGTATATACATACATACAAACACATACTTATATACATGCACAGACTTGTCCTGTCTCTTTCTCTTCCTGTAAGTACCTAAATAAGACCATCATTGGCTTAGTGGTTAAGAGTGGATATTGCTCCTAGCACCCATGTCAAGTGGCCTACAAGTGCCTGTGACCCCAGCTCTGGGGGATCTTACATCCTCTCTTAGCCCATACAGCCACTGTACACACCAGGCACACAGACACACATGGAAGCAAAACACTCATACACATTAAAAAAATATAAAGAAATCTAAAAGCAAAAAAATATTTGGAGATGATGATACAAAATGGTTGTAGTACCCCTTATGTAGCATGCACAATAATGTATGTATCCCTTTTCATATTCTTGCATGTTTAGAAACTGTTTTCAGTATTGTGATATTACTAGTAAGGGCTGGCAAGCATTTGTATCAACACACCCACTCTTTCTCTAAAATGATGCTAGTTAAGAGGTAAACAAGTGGTTCAAATAACTTCGGCTTTCATTCTAGACTTCATGTAAACTGTTTTCCATAAGGTTGTGTCAGTTCACAGTCTTTTCCTGTCTCAGTGTCTTTTCATGTTACTCTATTGAGATACTTAGAAGAAACTTACAGGAGAACATGCCTATTCTACCTGAAGGTTCTGGGGCCCAGTCCATCAGAATGGCAGGGACTTGAGAATACTTTCATCTTCTCTGTGTGCACAGACAACTCCATCTGCAGCTGCTGATTCAGGATGCCTGCACTCCAAGGAAGCCATAAATTCACCAAAAGCTGTCACTTTTCCATGATTTCTCAGTGACTTCATACTTCACTTTAAAGGTCATAAAACAATGACCGGCTCATTCCCAGCCTCTTCAAGTGAAGCTCAAAAATAAAATCTCTTGCAGACATGACTTCTGAGCTAATGGTGTTTTATTTTAGAGCAAGATGGGAGTAGTTGCAAATTCAGAGGCAGAAAGAATGCATCATCCTGTTCTCTACTGGGGTGCTTCCTTGTGGGCAGCGCCTGAGTTCATTCTTCTGCTGGGAGCGTGGAAAGCACGGTTCTCCATGTTAGTGCTCAGTGTTGGAAGCTGGGAGCGTGGAAAGCACGGTTCTCCGTGCTCAGTGTTGGAAGCTGGGAGCGTGGAAAGCACAGTTCTCCGTGCTCAGTGTTGGAAGCTGGCAGTGTGGGAAGCACGGTTCTCCGTGCTCAGTGCTCAGTGTTGGAAGCTGGCAGTGTGGAAAGCACGGTCCTCCGTGCTCAGTGTTGGAAGCTGAGAGTGTGGAAAGCACGGTTCTCCGTGCTCAGTGCTCAGTGTTGGAACCCAGGTGCTTTCCCATCTTGGGCAGACCTCTCAGCTCTGTCTCAGTTGTACACTAACCACTGAGCAGAGCTAAGCACATGCTGGGGCCTCCATGGATGTGAGTTATTTACGGCTGCTGTTTGCATCAGACACTCTCTTCACTGGTGTGATCAGATATCAGCTTGAGGAGAGGTGGATGTTGGCTCATGGTTCCAGTCCGTCTCAGTGAGGAGGCTTGGCAGAGTTCATGACAGCAGGCACCTGGAGTGAAGACTCCATTCTCCCCAACTTCGTTATCATAGTGAGTAGATGAGATAATGGGTTGGAAAGTGCCCTGAGAATGATTTCAAGACATTATTATTATTATTATTATTGTTGTTGTTGTTGTTGTTGTTGTTGTTGTTATATCAGCATAATCAGACATGAAGTGGCTAACACTGAGACACAATTTTATATCATTTCTCCTCTCATAAGGTATTAAAGTAAGACAGACTATTCTCTGAGGAGCTTTGTGTTTTGAATTACTCACTTTCATATGTGAAAAAAGAATAAAGGCACTTCATCCAAATCATCTTATATTAAAAGAAAATTTTGTTGCTCAGGTTACAAACTGTAATGCCCCAAATTAGCCCTTTAGTATTAAAGATTGTATTAATTACCTTCAAAGCAAAGCAACTATAAACCTGTACTTGTGTATTTCATATATAGTGAGATGGAGTGTGTTGTAGCTATTTATTACATATTATTGTTATTCTTCTGTATGTGTATGTGTGCATGTACGAGACGGAGAGAGCAGTGTAGCTGGACATATGCCAAGGCGCATGTAGGTCAGAGGACAACATCCAGGGGTCAGTTCTCTCCTTCCATCATGGTCAAACTTTGGTTGCCAGGCTCCCCATCAACACTTTTTACCCAAGAAGCCATTCCTTGATTGCATTTTAAATGTTCTTGTCAGAAGGCAAATATGTAAAATCTGAACTAAGTTTCAGTTATAAAGTCTTTAATGGAATTGATTGTCTTGCTCTTTTGGAAATATTTTGCTGCATAAACAGGGTACAGTTTTGACCCTGAGTCCATGAGCATGCTCTAAATTTACCACCGAGTCCCTTTTCTTTGGGTGACTGTTTACAAAAAATGTGCTGTCTCCCCAAGAAGATAATTTACAATGAAATTAATAAAAGTTAATGAAGACTTTCAGGAGCTCTTTTTTCCTGTGGAAAGCCATATTTGGAGTTAAATCACATTCCTTAAGCAAAACTGGAAGAAAGCTATTTCTTGGCCACCAGTATTTACACTGCTTTGAGCTGTAAAGGTCTTATATGAATGTGCCTGTGTGTGTCTGTGTGTCTGTGTGTGTGTGTATGTATCTGTGTGCATACAGGGTGTCTTGTGGGTGACTGCAATCAAATTAAGAGCCTTGCACATGCTAGGTAAGCTTTCTCCCACTAAGGTGCATCTTCAGCCCCTGCAAAGTTTTGAATAATATTTTGAATGCAGCCTCAAAACATAATGCTTTATCTAATCTTAACAGGAAGACCTAGAGTGACTGAGCAGTCTAAATTGTCTAAATTAGTCTAAAGAGCTCTGTAAAGAGACCTGCTTTTCTGCTTCAATTTGAAGGGCAAGTGGCTAGGTGGTTGGGAGACTGGAGTCGTGTTCATCACTTACTGGGGAAACCTAGGCAGAGCAGTAAAAGTGAGCCCCAAGGAACGTTTTTATGCAACAGAACAAGATACACAGAGCCCCCAGAAAAGAAGCAAAGGAAAAGGAATTGGAAAACATGGATGACTTTGACATTCTCAGCCCACAGCGTACACTGCTATTCATGAACTCAACGTAAGAACGAGCTCTAAGGAATGCATATAGCAAAAATCTTGGTCTTCAGACACTCCTGCATAGTCAAAAAGCAAAATTTCAAAATTGCTAGTTCATTCTTCCAAAAGCCCTGCTCGGAGGCTGTTGCTTACCAGTCATTTGAAATGAGTTGGAATGGTTTTAATTGGCACTTACCTGAGAGGCTACCTCACTTTTCAATTCACCAGCTCGCTCAAATGGCACAGTGAATTGCTTCCTGTCAGCAGCTGTAAAAGCATGATAAGACAGGATGATGTATACAAATGATTTCTTCTCCAGAAGAATTCATCCAGAAGAATTGTCAAATTATTTTCAAATGGTTGTAGCTCTTATTGAAACATTGCCAGAGAAGTGTAAAGCCTTTGCTGGATGATGTGACATTGCTACACAGTAGTTCCAGCACAGCATCATGGGGTGTTTGGAGCCGGATGTACTGGAGGGATCGTCTCTTCCAGAACACTTACTTTTCAAATGAGATAAGAGATCCAGAGCACTTTAATGTCTCAAGTAAACCAGAGATAAAAAGCTCCTCCACAAAGTGAAAAGATCACAGTCGCTTACTTAATTGTAGAGATCAATAAAAGGAGCCTGCAGAAGTCTTTGAAAGTGACAGACAGGACACGGGGAGTGGAAGGAACAGAAGGGACAAGTTGCTGAGAGAAAGGCTATCATTGGCATTGGTTATAGCATCTGTTTCATCCAGAGAATCTTCCTGCTTTCTTGACCTTGTTTTCTTACAGCCCAGGCACCTGATACAGCTCAGGAGCATGGCCTCGGTGGCCTTGGCAATGGCTTGGCATTTGACATATGGAAACATGGCTAGAAAACTGGTCATACTCAAAGAATCTGGTGATTCTATAGGCCCTCTTGGCCAGTGTTATGACCTAGTGACTTTTTTCTTGGCTTGTAAGGAATTTTCTAATGCCCTGGAATAGCCTTGCTACCACGGATATCACTAACAGATGTGAGCTTAAAATGCTGGCATAATACAATATTACTTACATAAAAATCTTTTACATCCTTGTCATTACACTGCTGTATGTCACCTTATTCATATGAATCATTCTAGCTCCTGGAAAATTTGAGCTATTTGTATTATATTAAAGAATCTTTAAATTTACTAAAAAAAGGCAATTGGAGAGCAATTGGACAACTATTCTGTGAGAACAAATGCTGGTTGCATTTCACTCCCATTCTCTCTTACCCCAGCAACAGAAGCCTGCTGCAGCCAGGTATGTGACCACCATAATGAAAGTCAGCACGTCCAGGTCCATTGCAGCATGCTGGAGCTACCAGACTGGATTCCGGTGAGAGTGATGCAATCAGAACCATTGTCTGGGACTTAAGAACACTAACAAAAAAAGATGTAGCCTTTCCTTGCCTCTTGTTTTTGCTGGCTAGATTCAGAGGGGATAGATATAGCTATAGGATCAACTTGAATTCCTATGTAGTATGGGAAAGGGATGGGACAAAGTGTGAAGGGCTACGGGCTGTTGACACCAGGGTGCCCTGCGCCATCTCTAGACCCCATTATGTACTGTTACCTTTAGTCACAGGAAAATAAATGTCTTTTTTAAAGGTCACTATTACCTTTAAATTTCTAGATACATTCCAAATACAACCATAAATAAGACATCTATAAACAATATTCAAAACACAACCTATGTAGGAAATTCAATCGATAAATCTTGCCAATAGATACCCATTACTAAGTACCTTTCTGATGCACCATACATAGTACTTAGAATGCTTTTGTGGCCTTATATTAAACTCATAGAATCAGTTTCTCCTTAGAAACTGTTTAGAGGTTTGAAAAGAATACTGGACAAGAAGTTCAGAAGCCTGAATTCTGTGCCACCGGACTCATTCAGTTGGTGTGATGTTCTCCTATTAGCATTCCAATCTGTGTTTCTTCCTCTGTGAAATATGAATTCTGAGCTAAATAGACTCTGTAATTTTGCAAGCACTGAAGGCTGCTTCCTCTGAAAGCTGGTTCTGGGTCCTACTGGCATATGCAAATATAGCTGGCTCTCCATATCCCTGGATAGAGCATCTGTAGAGTCAACTGAGTGCAGTTCTCCTAAAGCCGTATCTGCACGGAACATGTGCCGGCTATTTTCTTGTCATCACTCCCTCAACAACGACTATTTTCACTGCGTTTACATTTTGTTTGGTGTAAGTAGTCTAGAGATAATTTAGAGTATCATGAGTGTGTGTACAGGTTAGACACAAAGCTGCTCCCATTTTATATAAAGGAGCTGACTATTCTTAGAATTGGGAGGAAACCAATCATATATCCAATCATTCTCAGATACCCAGACAGTTATCAGTTGTTTGATGTATGTAGGCAGTTGTCCAGCATTGCAGTACATAGGCTGTGCGTATGTTGCTGAGGAGGGCCACTACGCTCATTTTTAAAGAATCTACATTTTAATTGTGTAAAAATTATTCCAACATTGAGTCATAGAATTTTGAACGACCTGTGGCCTCCCACTTGGGTTCACCATGTCTGTTGTATTTGGTGTTCTTTCCCTCCTAGAGCCCTGCAGGTTAAATGTTATAGAAGGCTGCTAGCTCTGTGGCTTGCAGTAAGAGCTCTTTTTTTTTTAATTTCGATGATTTGTATTTAATGCCATGGAATACAGTTCTACCCCATTTTATTCTCCATCCTAGATTAATCTGTTGGCTATAATAACCAGGCATCCTTTCTGTACCATTAATTGAGCCCCATCTCTCTTTTAAGGCTACATATCAGTAGAGCAAATACTGCTGTCTACTGAATGCCTGTGTGCTGAAAGAGTTTACAGGACAATTAAATCAGAAGAGGGTTCTCTGGAGGGGCTGAGTTTTGATTTAGAAATTTAAGAAGACAATAAATGTTGGTTGCCAGAGAGTTTGGCAGGGCATCTTTAAGGAGCTAATACAGAGGTTATCTTAAAGGGGGAACTGGTGTCTGCAAAGACTCTGGGCTGGGTACCAAGTAACAAAGCATCAAGGAGCTGGTGATGGAAATGGGTCGAATGTGGGTGTATTGGTTTGTGAACAACTGTAATAAAGTATCTCTGAAAAAAAGAAGGAAATATTATTTTGCCTCAAATTTCAGACATTTCATTTCAGTCCATGGTGGACAGTGTCATGGCCAAGGGCCTGTAGTGAGGCTGTGCATTGTGGAGGAAAAGATACTGGAAACAAAGGTAATCATGCCATGGTAGCTGGATAGCAGGGAGTAAAAGGTCCAGGGACAAGTTATACGCTACAAGACACACCCCCAAGTGACACACTTCCTTCAGATAGACACCCTCTGATAGCCCATTCAGTATGAATACACCCACGGTTAATCTGTTGATGAGATTAGCATTGTATGAGCCAGTCACCTCTCAGTAGCATCACTATCTGGGAACCAAGTCTTCAACAAAGAAACTCTTTGAGGTGCCTCATCAGATTCAAACTTTAATGGTAGGGCTGGAAGGCAGTGGAACCCCAGAGCTTTCCTGCCATTTGGTTTTCTCCATGACTTACTTCTTGATATGAAACAGTCCCCTTAAGACCAGTGTTTTTTAGGCATGAGAGGATGTTATGCAGAAAAGAGATGGGCAAGAATATAATTCTGGGGGAAGTAATCTTAAAGATACAGAGCAAGCACAGCACAATTATCACTGCAAGAATATGCCTCTTTGTGCAAGAGATATTTCCGTTTGCATATTTGGGCTTCATGCTTCATTGTGTATTTATATGGTGTGGGTGAGATAAAGTTGCAGGAGGAACTTAGAATTGCCTGACTCTTCAAAGTTAAGTCAGCTGTGACTTCACACTAATAAAACATCTCCATGGGTTTAATTTTCCTGCTGCTGTGTCTGGGTGCACATACGCATGCACACATGTGATAGTTCCTGGGAAGAAGATAGATAAGCAGCTGATCTGCTGCAAGTGGTGTGTTTACCTGAGTGGATCATCACTGAAATGATCAGACATGGGAGAAGTGGGGAGAAGTCAATATATTTTAAGTATCAGCTCCAGTTCCAAGTTACACAGCACACACTTGCAGACTCAGGGTAGTCCCTAACGACCAGTTTGGATGTTGTCACAGTAACAAAACACACAGCCATATGTTTTGATTGAAGAGTCTATAGAAAACCACAAATATAGAAGGCTATTTTCAAACTGCAAATTAAATTTACTAGTAGGCTATGCTGCTTTCAGGAGGAGGTGTGCAGTCTTCTTTCTGGGCCATCTCCCGGGTGCTCTGACATCTTGGGCGTGGATGATGAATATGTACTATCTATGCAGGGTTAACATGCATATGCACAAAAGAAACTCCAGAGCACATCTTGAGAAGTAGTAGAAGGAGGCCACAGCCTTCACCGGACCTCTTTTAAAGAGCTAACTTCTTATATTTCTTTCATCTACTCCCTTTCATCTATCCACACACATGAATGCATGCAATTGGCATGGGTCTGCTTTGCAGCAGTCATGCAAAACCATCACAATGCTTTATGTTATGATGTTTATCAGGGTTCAGCTTTAACTTCTTTTAGTGAGGTATAACCTATGATATGCATATCAGTCATTGCTGAATGTCCCCTCACCTTAAGAGAGCCCCAAGGCCCATGTTGTTCTGCTCTTCAGAAAATTTGAGAACAGAACTTCAGCTCGATAAGCCATTGTTGCCACTGCTGAATTGGGGATTGTTTAAACCATTGTAACTATTCCGTGGCAGCATGACCTTCTCCTCCTGTCATCAATGTGACGCGGGTGTCATTCTTCACATCTCCTGAGACTCCTGCTTCTCTTCAAATTCCAGAATTTGTGCTCATCCATCAGATATTCTAGACAATAAATAGAGGTTGGGGACAGGGTTTGTAGCCCAATGAACTTAGCACTCGACTCTCAGATCATTTGTTTGTGGACACTGCTGTTCTCTAGTCTAGAAAGAGGCATTCACTCTTTGTTCACAAGACTTCAAAGCTTCAGTGGAAATAGTTTTCAGGTTTCTGGATATTTCCCTTTTTTGATTCTAAAACATATAATTTTTATTTGCATGATAATGGATGGAATTAGAAAAAAATCCTGAGTGAGATAACACAGACCCAGAAAGGTGAGCATACGTGGGTACTAGCTGTAAAGCAAAGGATAACAAGCCTATATAGTTCATGGCCATAGAGAAACTAAGAAGGTGAACCCTAAGACAAACATATATAGATCCCCCTGGAAGGGAAAATAGATAAGACCTCCTGAAAAAATTGGGAGCATGTGAGTGGCGAAAGGGGAAGAGGAGAGGAGAACGGGAAAGGGGTGGAGAACTTGAGGGAACCAGATAGTCAAGATGGAGGAAGGACAGAGATGAGAGCAAGGAAAAGAGACATTTTGATTGAGGGAGTCATTATGAGACTAGCAAAAAAACTAACACTAGAGAAATTCCCAGGAATCCACAAGGATGACCCCAGTTAAGGCCCTAAGCAATAGTGGAGAAGGTGCCCAAACTGGCCTTGTCCTGTGGTCAGATTGATGACTATCTTAAATGTCACCATAGAACCTTCAACTGATCAACCAACAACTGATAGAAACAGAGGCAGAGACCTGCAGAGGAGAACTGGGCTAAGTGCCCAAAGTCCAGTCGAAGAGTGGGAGGAGTGAGAATATGAGCAAAGAGGTCAAGACCATGATGGGGACACCCACTGACACAGTTTACCTGAGCTAATGGGAGCTCACCAGTCCAGCCAGACAGAGAAGGAACCAGCATAGGTTGAAACTAGACCCTCTGAATGTGGGTGACAAGTGTATGGCTGGGGCAGATGAAGGACCACTGGCAGTAAGAGCAGGATTTATCCCTACAGCTTGTACTGAATTTTTTGGATCCCATTCTCTTTTGATGATACCTTGCTCAGCATAGTTATAGTAAGGAGGGCCTTGGTCCTTCCTCAAAGCAATGTGCTTCGCCCTCTAAGGAGTGGATGGGGGTTGGGGTAAGGGAGAAGATGGAGAGAATGGGAGGAGGAGAGGGAGAGGGAAGTGGGATTGGTATGTAAAATGAAAAAAGATAATTTGTTTTCTTTTTTTAAAAAATAAAATAACCAAAATTTTTGAAAAACTAACCTAAAATTTCTGAGAAACTCAGACCTTCAAAAGTGCTATCAAGGAAAATTAGAGCTCTGTTTTCCTCATTTTATCTCATTCCTACTGCAAAATAAAAGACACGGATTTGTATTTGAATAGAGTGTCTTGAAACTGCATTAAAATGAAGATGGAGAAATTTGTGGATGTAGGAACAAACGTAAATTTTTGATCAGTAGAAAATTGTCAAACTTTAAATTTTTATTTCTTATTAACATTTAAGTTCACTTCAAGGTAAAGGGTTCTCTTATTTTAGTATTTTGAAACAAGCATACAAAGAAATGAGTTTCACTGTATTTCTTATGTACTTTGCTCTTATTGATCTTCTCCTCCACTCCTTTCTTGTGTGTCCCTGCCACTTTCTTGATGACTGTCCCTTTGCTCCCTGTCACAACCCCATTCGGCTTTCATGCCACAAGTATTCTGCTAACCACCCCTTATCTTAAGACTTCTACTCATGGTGCATACACATGTTCACACATCACAAATTTAAATTCAGGTTTTTCATATGATAAAAAACATGCTTCCTGAGTCTAATTTGTTTCATTTAACATAATGATTTTCAGTCCTATCCATTTTCCTGCGAATGTCGGGATTTCAGTTTTCTTTATGGTTCTACAAAATTCTATTGTGTGCATGAATCACATTTTCTTTATCAGTTTATGTTTTGATGGATATGCGGGCTGGTTCCATGTTCTGGCTAAAGTGAATAGTGCAGCGTTAGACATGGATGTGCAGATAACTCCATGGCAGAGTCCTTTGGTTATGTACCCAAGAGTTGTATAAATGGATCGTATGCAGTTCTATTTTACTTATTTTTTCAGTGCCTTTCACACTGATTAACATGGAGCCTATGCCACTTTATATTCCTACCAGCTACAAAAACAGGCTGCTCTCTCCCCTGCCTCCCTGCCGGCACTTGTTGTCTTTTGAATTCTTAATAATAGCATTTCTGATCGGAGTGAGATGGCATCCCAAAGCAGTTTAATTGGCACGTCACCAATGACTAAGGATATTGAATGTGGTCTCAAATTCACTGGCCATTTGCATTTTTTTCTTTTTGAGAACTGTCTATCCACATCAGTAGCCCATATATTGATTAGATGATTTTGGATTTGGCTGTTTAAACTTCTCTTTATTTATATATTATTAGTTTAGTTCTCTGCCTGTTGTATAGTTGGTGAAGATTTTTTCCTGTTCTGTGGCCTGTCTCTTCCCTCTGCTGATTGTTTCTTTTCCTGTGCCAAATCCTTTTAAGTTAGCATAATCCTATTTCTCCATTCTTGTGTTAACTTCCCCAAAATAATCCCTACTGCTTGTTCTGGCTTTTTGGAACCCATTCTCTTTGGAGGGATACCTTGCTCAGCCTAGATTTAGTGGGGATGGCCTTGGTCCTGCTTCAAAGCAATGTGCTAGACTTTGCTGACTCCTCTGGCGAGCCTTGTCCTCTCTGGGGAGTGGATGTAGGGGTGGAGAGGACGGTGGAGGGAGCAGAAGGAAGAGAGGAAGGGGGGACTGGATTTGGGATGTAAAATGAGAAAAGATAGTTTTTTAAAAAAAATAATGAATTAATTGACTAATTAATTAAAAAACTTTCCCAAGATATTGATATCAATTTCAGAAAATATTTGCTTATGTCAGTATTTTGAAGTGTTTTCCTTGGAAACTTCAGTATTTCAGATTTCATATGAAGGCCTTCGATCTATTTTGAATTGACTTTTATGCAGAGTGAGAGAAATCTATTTCATTTAAATATTCTGCATACAGACATCCAATATTCCTCATACCATTTGTTAAAAGGGATGCATTTTTCTTAATATGTATTTTGATATTTTTGTCAAACGATATGATCATTAATAGTAGTAAGCTGATTATCACAGCTGTGTGCTTTTGTTTCTGGGTCCTCTATTCTACTTCACTGGTACTTGTGTCTGTTTTATGATAGCACCATTCTATTTTGATCACTATGGCTCTGTAGTGTCATTTGAGATCAGGTATTGTTACACTTCCAACACATTGCTGTTTGTTCAAGATTACTTGTATGTTTGGGTCTTTTAATTGTGTTGATGCTGTCATTTTGTGTTACAAGGTCTGACACTTTTCTTCAGTCCATTCAACTGATAAGTTGAGTCAACAGACAGAATCAACTTCTCTCTCAATCATAGACATACCAACTTCATGTTCCACTGACAGTTTCATTAACTTTTGTCCTATTTTGATAATGAGGCAGAGAACAGTATAACCTCTGATTGCTAGAAAATGCAAAATTTATCTCTCAAGTCTCCAAGAAGATCAGAGGGTGTGTTGGACAGCTTTCTTCCACTATAATAAATATCTGAGGCAATCGATAATGAAGAGAAAAATCTTTTGTGTCAGAGTTATGGAAGTTTCAATTTGACCTGTTGCCAGGCAACATGTGGCAGACAGAGATGGATGGCAGAGCAAAACCGTGCACCTCATGACCAGGATGCAAAGGAAGATAGGAAGGTGTCAAGATACCACAACCCACTCACAAGCATACCCCCAACAACCTAACTTCCTCCCGAAGCACCTCACTCTTAATGTCCTTGCCACCTTCACTTGGCTAGGGATCGGGTTTTAACACAGGACACTTTGAGAATACCCAGGAGGCAACTGTAATAGGGTAATATTAAAAACCAAATGAAGAAGTTGGATCCCTTAGTTTTCCAAGATTGAGGATTAACAAGGTGTTGACAGTGGAGAGACATGCCTGAGGGTGAGTCCCCATGGACTGCTAAATTTATTCTTTCATCTAAAAACATGTTTTAAAAATCAGCATAAATACCATTTAGCCAAAAGGTGAAGATGACCTCTCCTTTGAGATTTAAGGAGCTTCTGACTAAAATTCCCCTAAATTTAAGCAAGATTAAATAGAATCCATAGTTATATCATTTCCCCACTGTTCTTTGTTAGGGTTTAAATATAAAACGCCCATACAGACTAGTGTATTAGCACCAAGATCCTTGCTGCTGCCTCTGTGGTGGGAGGCTCGGGAAGCTGGAAGAGTTGGGGCCTATTTAGACGAGTTGAGTTGCTATAAACAGGGCTTGAGGCTTTCTGACCTCTTCCTGTCTTCCTCTCTCTGATGGTTGTCCTCAGTAAGATGAAGAACCTCCATTGTGTGCTCGTTCTGCTGCAGAAATATTCAGAGCCAGACTCACGAGGCCACGTGACCATGGGCTGCAGTTTCCAAACGTGGAAATCCAGATATATATTTTCTTCTAACGATTATTTGGGTCTAACACTTTGTCACGGCACTGAAAGGAATAACACATACACTGCTGTAACAAATTACCACAGACAGACAGATTAACAACATTATCCTCTCTCAGTTTGTCATGCAGGTCCTTTGTTGACAATCTTGTGAGACTAAAATCTAGGTGCTAACAGGACTGGGCTCCTTCCTGGAGACTCTAAGAGGATTTCTCTCCCAGGATCTGTGAGATTCTTCCTCGAACTCGGCTCCTTTAGGTTGCTGTGCCTAGGTCCAAGTCCTTTCCAGGCTTGAGCTGGAGCCCCCGTCAGCTCGCTGATGCGCTCTAGTTCTGTCCAAAGCCTCTCAGTCACATAATCCTGTCTAGCTCCGAGCCAGAAAAAGTTTAAATCCTTATAATCTCTTTGACCTTCTCTTCTGCCTTTGGCTAGAGAAATCTCTTCATTTTTAAGGGCTCAAGAAAGCAGAGTAGGCCCACAGAGCTAACAGAGGGAAACCCTCTTACAAACCACATCTCAGAGTGTTTTTACTGTGTGATCTTAAAAACTCTTGTCTCACAGACTAAGACATAGCCATGTTTTCTATGCCCTTCTGACTATGAAAATACCTTGTATGAAAATAAAATACAAAACCCTTGATTAAGCTCTTTTGAAGTCAAAATACAACAAATATAAAACTATGACATTCTATTACAATGCAAAACTATTGCATCAATAAAATAACCTTAAGAAAACAAAATAAACAGATAAATATGTAATTTCCAGTAAATGGCAGCTGGCATGGACTTAATGAGATGGAAGTGATGCACAAGCTAGGAGAGAAGGAACTAGCAAGAAAGAAGGAACACAAACAAGAATGGGGTTATCTATGGGTCATAAAATTATATAATATAATATACATAGTATAAAGAGACAAAATAGGTATACGAATAAAGTCCCAGGAGTGAAGGTTGATTGATGCCCCCTGAGCATCTATGATGAGTATCAGCTATTACACTGACGTATTTCCTAATTTGTCTAAGATTTGTCTCTTGTATTATAATTGGCCCAACAAAGTTATTATTAGTATCTTGATTTGGACAACGTATTACATGGCAAATTCTCCATTTATAGGATTCTGTTTGGAAGGTAGATTAACTATCTGCTTTTTTCACATTTAAGCTATAGGCAAGAACGTATGAAATCACATGGGTTGGTCTCAGAATCCTGAAAAATGTGTGAAATTCATTAGGGATGGACCTGGGTCTCTAAATCAAGCTTCTAATTCTTGAATCTGTCTCGTGTTTCTATTTATCTCTGACATTCACAGTTTGTAAGCTCTGTTCGTGGAACTGGAAAATGCCTGTGTTTATTTTTTAAAACAATTTTCTTTCTCCATTCTTAATATATCATCACATAACACATAATTTGAAATGTGACACTTTGCTTTTAGAGGGAGGGAAGTGAAAACCCTTTATCTCCTAGGTGTTAGCTCAAAATATGGGCTCTGGGGTTTTTGACATCGAAGCATCAGCTTTTCCTTGTCATTTGTGCCCTCTTTATATACTTGGATTCTTAGAAATTTCATCTTTATTTGCATGCTAATTACTCCGTATGGGTGGGCACATATAGAAGCAGTCTTGATAAACGAAAGACCACTTGACTCACACAAGGTTCCCTCTGGCTTTGAATAACTGTGTATGTGGGCTTGAAGTTATTCAGCTCCATATAAAGCACTTGAGTCACAGCTATAATATCAGCAGGGATGTTTATTTCATTATAGGATACTTTCAATTTTGGTTTCAGTAAAACTAATTTTCGTGCCCTACAGATAATTAATAAACAGTGCCTGTGTTATTCTGGACCACAATGCATTTAGGACGTTGTGAACTAGGTTGCTAACCAATTTATCAGAGATAAAAATGGCCTGTAGCACTGTGGTCTAATGGCATGGCAGAGAGGTGAAAATGTCACCTTCACAGTCAGGCAGACTGTGATTCAACTCCAACTTTGTTCTGAGGTGCCATGTGACCCCAGAAAATGCTCATTTTTTTCCCTAATGATTAGTTTCTTTATGGACAAAACTATGAAACCATTAGCAGCCCAAGGATGATGGAAGTGTGATCTAATGAGAAATACCGACCAGACTCTGGTACCCAGAGTCGCAAATGGAGTCATCATTGCCTTCCCACGTGGAAATGTCCGTCAGCATGTCACTTCCGCCCCTCACCCAACCTTAACCTCCAATACCATTCTGCGCCGGAGGAATTTGCCTAAATTTAACATCCTCCTGAATCATTCTAATTAGAGTTGAAAGTTTTTCTATTATACCTTCAGGTGTAATAAGCTTCACTAAGGGAAGTTTAAGTATTTCATACAATCGTTTTCCAAAGTAATAACATAAAATACTTTCTTAAAAGATGAGAAGCTTTATATTTTATGACAGACCTAGAAACAATAGCCCTGTTACATTGGCGTTTTGATAGTAAATCTTCAAGTTCAAAATTCTTACCAGGAAGAATTCAGCATTGGTCACTGCTCTTTAAGGCAGTAAAATCTTTTTCATATTACTTTTTTTTTCTGAAACAAAGTCTTTTTTCTCTCTTTTTTATTGATTTTTATTGAGCTCTACATTTTTCTCTGCTCCCCTTCCTGCCTCTCCCCTCCCCCTTCAACCTGTAATAAAGTCTTAATACCTCCTTGCTCCCCATGCTAGCCTTGATTGGCATTGGTGAGCACAGACTCTCAAGCATTGCTGCTGCCTGATTTCTGCCTGGTTTCATCCCCAGGCTTTTGTCCATGGTGCTGACAATCAGGCTTAGCCGCTGGCTACCAGTGTTGTGTGCAAAGGAGTGGGTCTCTAAAACTGTATCTGTTTCTTGTGCCCTTTCTTGGGCTCTTTTCCTTCTGTTTGTTTGTTTTGTCCTTTTCCAATGTCTTAGTTTTTATTTTATCTTACTATATGTTATCTTATAATTATCCCATAGAAGCTGTTTGTTTTCTGATGAGAGACAGAAATGTGGGGTGGATACAGATTGGAGAAAAGGTGGGGAAAGAACTGGGATGAGTAGAGAGAGAGGGGAGATTGTAATCAGGATATGTTATATGAGGAAAACAATTCCCCATTCAGGGTACATAAGAATGTTGTTGTTATTATTATCATCATTATTATTATTTGTAGATGTTCTTCTGTTCAGTCTGCAGTGCTTTTAAAGACCTTGGGCTTGCCAATTGCCCCACAAGCAATCATGTTCCTGGTTACTTTGGGTTGTTCAGTGGTGGTGGTGAGGTGGTGCTGTGCTCACACACACACACACACACACACACACACACACACACACACACACACCCATGCATTATTAAAAGTATATTTTAAGTTTTTGAGCATGCTAGACAGACACTCTACTACTGAACTAAATTCTCTAGCTTTTTTAAATAAAGCATCAGAAAAATTCTCTCTAAACTGACTAAACTGGTCTTGAACCTGCTCTCAAGCTCAGACAGGCTCTGTACTTTTGATACTGGTGCCTCAACTCCCTCTGTAGGTAGGGTTACAGGCCTATGACTCCAAATCCAAGGACCTGGTTATTATTTTATACACCATTTTTCAGACTGTAATGTGTAACATTGTGGGTTAGAGTTTCTGTCAGGGTAATTGAGATTCACATTCCTGCAGTGGTACCCATGTTGTAAGGTTTTTTTTGGGGGGGGGAGGGGTGCTGGAGAGATGGCTCAGCAATTAAGAGCACTGGCTGCCCTTCCAGAGGTTCCGAGTCAAATTCCCAGCAACCACAGGGTGGTTCACAACCATCTATAAGGGGATCTGATGCCCCCTTCTGGCATAAAGGCTTACATGAAGATAGAACACACATATACATGAAAAATAAATACATCTTTTAAAAAAAAAGATTTTTTTTCATCCAAACTGCATCTTTTCTCTTGGAATTGTGAAAACAGTACTACTGCGCACCAGCTGAGCAGTGCGATTGCAGCAGGAGGTAGGCCATGTCTGCGCGGGTGTTCAGTCCCCATCACTGCGGTATTCCCTCCATCAGAAGCAGGGGATGCTCTTTGGTCCTCCCTCAGCCTTTGAGGTTGAAGTCCAGGGACTTCTCCTAGATGACAGCTGTGACTATAAAGTCTGTAACCATAAGTGAAAGTACACAGAACCACAATGGCAGGGTGGAGCCGGGTGGAAATCGTGGTGGGAGCCATGTTGGAAAACTTGTTTCCCAGGGAAACCAGGAGGTGTTCTGGGAGCACGAAGCCCTGGAGATAACAAGCCATGATCATTTGCTCACAAGCAGAGAGCAAGCAGAGAGCATATCAAGCAAAATGAAGACTCGATGCCACAGCACAGGGATAGAGAATTGAGGCCAGCTTGTGAACAACCTTTGATAATTTTAAGCTCACTAACTTCGATTGATTTTTTTTTTAAGAGGGTGATGGACTGCTAAGGAACAAGATGTTCCTGAGCCTGGCTCTGAGCACTTTGTTTTTTTCCAGCAGTGATGCCAAGATCTATAAGTTTCCTAAGAACAAAGTGGCCTTCTTGTTTCACACCCAATTTACACACCTGCATGAAAAAGGCACAGTGATCCAGCTGAGGAACCACAAGCACAAGGGACAAGCACATCCCTTGACACAGCCTTGGCAGGTGGGGTAGGAACATCTTGTTTCAAGACCCTGGTAGCTTCAGAAGGAGACAGCTGGGTTTGCGAAGATGGGGTTGTAAGAGACTGTGATACTCCAGCACATCACAGCCACTGGTCTTAGTCTTATTTAGCTGATGACCGGTTAGTATACTATAAACCTACCTATGCCTTTTGTGAGGAAGGAAACCAGGAATTCTGATTTTTGTCTAAGGAAAAGTATAAACTATATGCCAAAATAAAAATTGTTTGAGAGAGAATAACTACTTACTGCTTAGTGGGCACCTGGCCTCTCATGCGCCTAACTTTGCTCTGCTTCTCATGACTCGTTTGCTCTCTCACCCGCTCCTCAGATAGGCAACATGACTACATCTTTTTATGGATCATGAGCTGGTAGATGACAGAGTTGGGATCTGACCTAAGGTGTGTGTGGCTATAGGAATGGAGCATATGGTACCCATGCCAGTCTGTTTGGGGAGGGAAACTGATGCCTTTGTCTGTCCTCACTTTACACATCCATCTAACAGTTCCTCCTGGAGCTTTGTGAAGGAGTTGAAGAAAAACAACTTTAAAAAAAAATAAATAAAATACCAAGAATAAAAGGGAAGAAAAGATCTCTCTCTCTTGTACTCAACGTTTTTGGCACAAGAATTCAGATACAGGCTTGACTGTTAGCTTATTCTGCTCCCAGAAGGGTTTTCCCAAAATGTGACCGGTGGCGCTAAGCTGACTCTAAAACAAAGTTGGGAAGGTGAACAAGAATTCAACTGAGTTATGAAAACATGAATTATGACTCACTGAATTGATTCTTTTATCACCTAACCTCTCCTGGCACTTAGGTTATTATCAGAGTTTGGTCCACATCTGCACCTGGTCATTTAATGGAGTCTCAAACCTGGAGGGACGGGGACCTGTCAGCTCTGTGAATTCTGTTTGCAGGTGTCAGCTCCTTAGAGCAACACGGAGACTCTTGTGACGAGTGAGCTCACTATACGAGAGGAAGAACTGGGGAAGTGGTGGTTTGGAATTCCACCAAAAACTAGTTATTGGAGAGTCTTTCCTTTTTATTCAACATATCTATCTGTGCTCTCACAACTTGGTGCATGACCTGAGGTAAAACCCAACATCTGATTGATTTCATGTCTAAACTCAGCCATTTTTAGGACATTCGGTGTGACTTAGTCATTTCATATCTGAATATGACTTGGCTGCATGTCCTCTGTATACTAGGTGCTGTCGTTGTGTTCTTTTTGTATGTGGTACTTTCAGATACGAAGGGGTTAAGAAAATATTGCACAGTTGTTGGGCATTTTGTGTATTTATAGCGAAGGCTCAGAATTACATGACCTCTTAGTAAAAGGAAATTAATTGAGCTCATGCTGTGGGGCTAAATAAATCAGTGGGAAGAAAAATGATAGCGTTTACTAGCGGAAGCAATTAGATCAAAGAATTCTCTGTTGTACTAAGTTGCCTCTGTTTGTTTCTGAATGGCTGCTAATGTTTAATTCTCAGGGCTGCCAGATTTTTACTATTTTGCCAACAATATTTTCTCTATCCCAAATGTTACTGAAAAGCTAATCAGATGCAGTAATTGATTTAACAACAGAATGATTCAATAGTCACCATCTCCTATGTCCCACCCTTGTTTGGTGACTTTGTATGGTAGACGTCGATTTATAGATCTTAGAGCAGCAGGTGTCTTTGCTCCCTTAAAAAGAAGAGTTCTGTACACTCCAGTGCATTTGGGGGTACAACAGTATGCCAAGCAAACCCTAGGCTGGAGCACAAACACACTTCTCATTGACAACTCTCTCTAGAGGGAGTTGCAGCATACGACAATTTCATGAGTGCTTAAAGTTGCAATAATCGAAATGTTCCAGCCTCAGAACAACATGGTGGACTCAGCTTTCTAACAGCCTGGATACTTGCCTGCTGCAGTGAGAACGGGTGCAGGACTGCTCTTTGTAAAACTTTCTCCACTTGAATCACCTGCCTCAGCCTCTACCCCCAAACTTCGGTGGTCACATCTCCCCCTGCACAGGCATATGCAGTATGAAGTTAGAAACTGGTGACAAGGTGACTCATGAATGGAGAGGTGATAGGTTAAAGAGAGATGGATAGTAGCGCAGACATGTGTGCATGCTCATTCACAGAGCCTGCTGCATACCAAGGCGAGAGGCATCTTCAACTGTCTGTGGCAAGGAAAGTGTCTAGTTGATGGAGGAGATAAAGAGGGGGTATAGAGGGGCTATGAACCTCTAAAGCTGTGTGATAAGCTAACCTGTTTTTAGAAGTTGTCTTCTTGACTGGTTTTTGATGATTTGTTACTTCTAAGCAGCAGAAATGGAACCTCTGTCTCCAGATGTGAAAATAAGCTTAAAATGGATTTAAAACTATAAAATTGAAAGCGTAAAGCTACTAGAAGAAAATATGGGGAATCTCTATGAAATTGCTAGAGATAAGGATTTATTTCCCAAAAAGCCATGATAGTCATGGTGCCCTCCTCGGGTGCTTTTTTAGTTTTCAGGAAAGTGCACAGAACAAAGGGAATTTTCTGTTAACATCTGTTAGGTTTTTTTTTTTTTTTTTTAAGATTTTACCAAGAATCTCAGTGGGCAGTCAGATTAAGAGGTGAAGGAATCAAGGTATAGAGGAGGGGGTGCTCCCAGCATCTTCAACAGTTCCCCAGTCTGCATGATCTCTGAAACCCTGTGCTTGTGTGAGGGGGCTGTTATCACATCATAGGCATGATGGTTTCATTGTTGGCCACTGATGAAACTCTGGCCTTCCTGGAGGTTGGAGAGGACTCCTGGCAATATTAAATGTTGCTCTGCTCCTCGCCTAGGTCTTCCTTTTAATAGAACCCTCTCTCAGAAGAAATCCAGAGACCACCAGCTGCCAGGCCTCATTAGCTTGCAAAAGAGGTTTGTTCATCCAGCAATTGCCGGAGTTCTAGGAGCTATGTGGGGGAAACCAGGAGCTGAAACCAGAGCAATAAATGTACAGACACACTCACACTAGTATTTCCCCACTCTGTCTCTCTCTCATACACGCACGCGCGCGCACACACACACACACACACACACACACACACGTTTCTCTCTATCTTTTTCTCTCTCTTATACGCGTGTGCACACACACACACACACACACACACACGTTTCTCTCTATATTTTTCTCTCTCTCATGCACACATATACACACACACACATTTTACTTTACTAATATACTCAAGTGTGTCTATCTTATCAAGCATAGGCATTATATTTAGGTTCTTCAGTATATTGAAAAATTGGGATAATTTTTATACCTTTTTTATGAGGTTGCTATGAGGATTAAATGAGACCATTCAAAGTGTTTAACCCTGGCACAGGGTGTGCTCTCCATTGACTTAGCTGCTGATTTGGTGCCCAGCTTTCCCCTGTGAGACCACAGCAGGTAGGAGAATGCCTTTTCTGATTAAGAAACTTTGCAGGGGCACTAACCTTACAATCTGGAGGCCGGGGGAAGGACTGAATTCCCACCGAGTTTCACCTCATCTTCTCCCTCGTCCAGTTTAGCTATCAGCTTGCCAGAACTGGAAAGCTCATCTCTAAGTGAACTTTAAAAATTCCATGGAAGGAAATTTTTTGTAACACCCTAGAACATTTTATTACACAGAGAAGTGTAAGTAACAGTTTGTCAATCATATCAAGCTGTAAGAAGGCCGTGAAAGGCATTTTGAGTAGAAAGTGTTCTGTGGCAGGCCACTTCTCTTTGTACGAGGCTCAGCTTCCCTGACAGCAAAGGTAAATGTTATGTTAAAATGTTCTTTTCTGAGTGGAATGAGAAACTGGGAGATACTCACTCATTTTCTGAATTAACTTACCGATATGTATTTCATATGATAGGGCACATTATTTCCATCGACTTTACAACTCTGAAGTCAATATACACACTGCTTTCTTTATGCTATCGTGGAAGTCAAAATAAATGAATGCTTCAATGTAGCCAGCAGTTTCAAAAATGTCATAATAAAGATGTAAAAATGATTTATAGCCATTAATTTTAAAAAACTATCTTTCTGAAAACATTTCCTGGAGTATACAAGCTTAATTTTTGAAATAATATTTTAAAGATACAAATGATTATAACTTAAAATTGCACTTTGTAAATTCTGACTGTTATGGTCTTGGTGTTCATGTCTCCTCAAGGCTGTACTGAAATCCTTAGCATTAAATGGTAGGACCAGGAGGTGGGGCCATAGTGGAGCAGGTCATGAGAATGGACTACTTGTGAATAACATCAGGCACCCTGTAAGCACAGGAGGGACTGGGGATACAAATTAGTGGCAGAAGACTTGCCTAGAATGTGCAAAGGCCTGGATCTGCCAAAAACTGAAGGCAAGGTCACTGAAGGAATCCTTCACTCCATCCACTATGATTGGCACAGCAACAAGGTACTGTCCACGAAACAAGAATATCTGTTTACTTCCTTGAGCTTGAGCTTCACAGCATCCAGAACTGTTCAGAAGTAGTTTCTGTTTTGTTTTAAAGATGTATTTACTTTTATTTTATATGCATGGATGTTTTGTGACATATGTGCCTGGTGTCCACCGAGGTTAGTGGAAGGTAATGGATCCCCTAGAACTGGAATTACAGATGGTTATAAGCCACAGTGTAGGTGCTGGGAACTAAATCTGGATCTTCTAGAACAACCATTGCTCTTAACTTCTGAGCCAATGTTTTAGTCACTGAGTTTCTGCTGTGTGTAAGCTTCGCAATCGGTCATAGCATTGCAAACAGACCCCGGGGCTAGAAAAAAACAAGTGAGGTTGTATTAAGTCAAACGTAATATTGTCAAGAGTTGAAATATATTCCTGATTACTATTTGTAGTCATGATGAGAAGTAAGCATGGGTTTTCTAAGAACTACCAGGGGCAGAGAGAAGTGGGGTGTGTATTTGGAAAGTTGCTCTTAAACCAGGCCCCAGGGAACCCATACATACCTTGCCTGTGGGTATATAGAACAAAAAGTTTGGAGACATTGGACACTTACAAGAATTCAACTGTATATAAACTACTAAAAACTGTTTTTAAATTCTTGTAGCAGAAGTGTTGTTATTAGAAAATGTCAGTAGATATTGCTGCAATGAATCAAACTCTGCTGTCACCATGATAAAAGGAGAATTAAAACAGTTTTTGGTCCAAACCATTCGATTAAAACACAAACAAAAGCAGGGTATTATAGTGCACACCTGTGGTCTTAACCCACCACTGATGAGGCTGAGGCATGAGTATTTTGAATTCAGGGACAGCCTAAGGTACACAAAGACCCTTGCTCAAAAGAAAAAAAGGAAAAAAAATACTTGAAGGGAGATAGAATGGGAAGGAAGAATGGGCCAAGGAGGGAGGGAGGAAGGAAATGAGGAATATTCTTAAGTAGCAAATCTCTCTACACCACTGGAAAGCACAGTGATTTGTATGTGGAATATGCCAGAATACTTGTACAATACCTTGGACATTAAAAATTGTTTCTTAAGCACAGTTTGAGCTTTAGAATTCGGGACGGAGTGGATAGAAATTGACTCTCTTAGAATATGCAGTGAATCTTTCACAAGCGACTGAAGTATTTCAAAATTTCATCCTGATGCCTGAATTTTATCCCCATAAAATCATTGAGCTCATCTACAGAATCATTTCAGCTGGTTGAAGCACAAGGTTTGTATTCCAAGGTCCAGAATATCAATCATCAGAAAAAAAGACATAATTTTCTATGAAAGACTTAAGAATTAAATCCTATCACAGAAAACCGTGCCCAGAGCATGCTCCCACTCTCAATACCAGGATCCCCATGATCAGAAGAGACTGGACCTCGATGACCCCTGCCTTACTAGTGGCCTGGGCTTTGCTTGCCTTTCCTTAGTTTTCTAATTTTTGACTATGTGTTTTGACCTCTTTCTTTAATGATAATTTAAGTGGGGGACATGGGGAGATTCAACAAGCTGTTTTTTAAAAGTCTGGTGCCCTGGCTAGTTTTATGTCTACTCAATACAAGCTAGAGTCATAGTCGAGAGAAGGAAACCCCAGTTGAGAAAATTCCCCCACCAGATTGGCTTGTGGACAAACCTGTTGGGGCATTTTCTTGTTTAATTATGGAGATAAGTGAGTCCAGGTCACTGTAGGAGTTTCTACACCTGAGCTGGTGATCCTGGTGCTGGAAGAAAACATGAAGAGCAAGCCAATTAGCAACATTCCTCCATGGCCTCTGTTTTAGTTCCTGCCTCTACGTTCCTGTCATTTTAGCTCCTGCCCTGACTTTTCCCAGTGATGAGAAATATGGAAAGGAATCAGAAAAGATGGAGAAACAGATGTCAGTGAATAAAGAGAATGGGATAACATCCGAAAAGTTGACCAAAGAAAGCATTTCAAGAGGGGAGAATAGTAAGCCAGAGTATATATTAACACTAAAAAAGATGGCTATGAAAATAACGAATCACACATAATGATGGTCCTTGGTCACCATCATTAAAATTGAGTGGGTTTTCTTAAGGTTCCCTGAGAATGGGGAGCATCTCCCATGATTTAGAATGTATTTGCTCCCAGGAGATCATCTCTCTACCACCTACCAGCAGCTGCATTAGTACCCAGCAGGGCTGTGGCCTTAGACATTGGTGTTTCTTCACTTTACTGACCCAAAGTGATATTCATTTCTTTAAAAGCCCAAAGAGACTTTTCCCCTTTTTCTGCTTGATTACATTGGTATTAGCAGTGAGACAATATGAATGTGCTCTATCTGTCTGACTGAAATTTCTTTCTTCTACAACTTTATCTTTTTCAATAAATGCCTTTTTTATCCTCTGGCCTTCCCTTGCTTACCATGATGAAACTCCAAGGTTGTGGCTTTTATGGTGACATTCTAGATGATGAGCCCTCTTCTACCAACTCGAAATGCAGCCGAGACGGGGTGGTGCAGTTCTCTCTCAGCCTATCAGCCGCTCACAAAAAGTCATCTCTCCTTTGTTTGTAATCATCTTACTTGGTATGCCGCCACTATATTTCTGTTTTGTCACATGTCACATCCTTGGTCACTGTCTTAGTTTGCTTTGTGTTGCTGTGATAAACATCATCACCAAAATGCAACTTGGGAAGAAAAGGTTTTATATCATCTTGCAGCACATAGTCTATCATTGAAGGAAGCCAAGGCAGGAACTTGGGGGCAGGAACTGAAGCAGAGACCACAGAGGAGCGCTGCTTACTGACTTGCTCCACATGGCTTGTTCAACCTGCTTTCATTTGTAACCCAGGACCACCATCTCAGGAATGCCACCCCCACGATGGGCTGGGTTATTCTACACCAATTATTAAGCAACGAGGTGCTACATAGACAAGCCTACAGGCCAGCATGAGGGAAGCAATTCCTCAGTTAAAATTCCCTCTAGCTTGTGTCCAATTGACAAAAGTTAACCAACACAGTAACCCTCTGTTATGGTCTGGGTCAAGCCTCTCCAAAATTCATGTGCTGAAACTCCTTAGGAATGCAACCCAGGACCTCAGTATGTGGAAACAGGATGTTTTAAATAAGGCAATTTAATGAGGACATTAGGGTACCCAGAGTCCTATCTAGCTAGTGTCCTTAGAAAAGTAAGAAGTTAGAACACAGACACAGAATGCAGTCATGTGACAATCAGTGAGATGACCACCCATAAGCTGAGACTAATGTTAGAAGAACAATCTAACAATGTATTAACCTTGAATTATCTTTGTGGTCTCTTAGCATCCTCTTGGCTACAGTCCTAACCGCTCTCTTTCGCAAGACCTCAGGCTACTTCATAGAGACCCTTCTCTTCTTTCTGAGTCTTGTACCTGCACTGAGGAAGGACCTTATGCTCTGCTGTCATCTAAATGTGAAGAAGAATTTATTCTTAGAGTCCCTGAAGAATCCCATAGATCATCCCTTTCTAGAAATAGTGAAAGCAAAGTTATCCCCTCCCTGATGGGTATGGCTATCATGACTCTTCTTTTTCTTCTTTTCTCCTCCTCCTCTTTCTCCTCCTCCCCCTCATCCTTCATGTTTTCCTTCTCCTTCTTCTTATTTGAGTTTAATGAGAACATTAGATATAGAATCAATCCCACATTACAAATCTGTCTTCCAGCCAAGCAAGTTTTATTGAAAACATACCTGTCCGAGTGGGAATTTAAAAAGAAAAACATACTTTTTATTAATATAAATGAGCAAGAAGGGACCCCCAGCTGCTGCAAATACAAATCTCACACTAATTGGTGCCTTTCCCATTTTACTAATGAAAATCCCTAAGCCTGAGGTGACGAAGCCGGAGATGGCTAAACCTGAGGTGGTTGCTTGATTCCATTGCTTCTGGACAGACAGGGTAAGTGCAAAATGGTTCACCTCATGGTGGCCAAGAAATAGGGAGAGTGAGAGATGGACAGAAGGATAGAGGGAGGGGAAAGAAGGGCAGGGACATGGTATACCTTTGAAAATATAGCCTTGTGACCTAATTCCTCCAACCATCTCCAGCTTCTAAGAGACCATTCAGTGTAGAGACTCATCAATATATTGGTTCATTGATAAGGTTCTTAATTGGGGAATAAACTGTTGTTTTTTCTGTCCTGCCCGGTACCCCCAGCTGTTTAGCCCCAGAGATAAATCACACATAGGTCTCCATAAATTATAAGCTGATTGGCTCATTAGCTCTAGCCTCTCACTGGCTAACTCACATCTTGATTAACCCATTTTTCTGATCTATGTTAGCTATGTGGCTCAGTACCTTTTTCAGTGATGCAGATCACATCCTGCTTCTTCGGTGGTCTGGGCAGGAGTAGGAGGAATCAACTTTCTCCTTTCCAGAATTCTTCTGTTCTCATTACATCATTTCTACTTCCTGTCTGGTTTTCTCACCTATATTTCCTGCCTGGCCAATCAGCATTTATTTATAACATGATTAACAGAATACAGGCAATTCTCCCACACCATTTCCCCCTCTTTAAAAAAAAAAGGAAAA
>NC_022018.1:7394525-7439694 GCF_000317375.1 Microtus ochrogaster
CTCAGCATTCAAACAATTCAAAGAGAGCATAATAATATACAGTATCAATATTCTCTGTGTATTTTCCATCTTTACGTGGCTTTATTTCAACCTTAATTTCTTTTATTTTTACTTTTAACTTTTGGCTTTTTGAGACAGGGTCTCTGTATATCTTTGTCCTGGAAGTCCCTCTGTAAACCAGGCTATCTTTGAACTCACAGAGATCTGTCTGTCTCTGCCTCCCAGGCTACTTTCTTTCTTTCTTTCTTTCTTTCTTTCTTTCTTTCTTTCTTTCTTTCTTTCTTTTTGAGAACTTTAATCTTTAGCCTGTATATATTTTTAACACACTGTAAACTATTTCGAAGTTTTCTTTCTCTTTGAATCTCTCTTTACCGTATATCTCTCTTTTTCTGACCACATGGGTCTTTAATTTGCTAAGGAATATGGAGAAGTTTTTTGCCACAACTCTATGGCATTTTAAGGTCTTTGCTAGCAAGCAAGCTGCAATGCTGTGTCCATAAACAACAGTCAAAAGCTCCTATGGCGTTTTCTTGCCAGGAAGCAAGCTGCAACAATGTATCCATAGCTTCATAGTCCTGACCACCTGCTTGAAAGAGTCAGAGTTTTCCCTGCCAGAACAGCCCAGAAAGCCAGCATTTTAAAACAGCATAGCTTTTTTTCCTGCTATGGCTGAAAGCCCAAATGCTTTATTCTAGTCTTTCCCAAGCTTTCTCAGGCTTTCTGTGAATGCAGTTATCCACATGGCCACCAATCTGCAACATGGATGGGCCAGGCTGCTTGTTTGTTGTTGTTTTCTGTCCTGCCCTGTACCCCCAGCTGTTTAGCCCCAGAGAAAAATCACACATAGCTCTCCATAAATTATAAGCTGATTAGCCCATTAGCTCTAGCCTCTCACTCGCTAACTCTCACATCTTGATTAACCCATTTTTCTGATCTATGTTAGCCATGTGGCTTAGTACCTTTTTCAGTGGGGCAGATCAGATCCTGCTGCTTCGGTGGTCTGGGCAGGAGTAGGAGGAATCAACTTTCTCCTTCCCAGAATTCTCCTGTTCTCATTACATCATTTCTACTTCCTGTCTGGTTTTCTCACCTATATTTCCTGCCTGGCCAATCAGCTTTATAACTTATGGAGATCTTTGTGTGATTTTTCTCTGGGACTAAACAGCTGGGGGACCTGGTGGCAGGACAGAAAACCCCAACAAGCAGGGCCCCTTCATGTTACAATAAACCACAAGTGAGGACCAGGGCTTCAGTGCATGAGTCTAGGGGGATATTTTATTCCAAATTGCAAGGGCAGTAGCTTTCTCTGTAATGGAATATAGTTTTAAAAGTGATGATGTTGGCCAAGTGAAAAAAATATTGAATAAAGTAATGTTTTTCATATAAGAAGCAACACTGTTGATCTCTTTATAATGCATTTTAGATCATGAAGAATTATTTAGTATGAGTCATTCTCTCTCTAATAACAGATGGTTACAAATCACCTTCAATCTTTAAAAATAGATAGAAGCAGATATCATCATTAAGATACTATAAAATATACGGGGTATCTGTGCAAGAGAGAGTAAATAGAACTGACAGGCTGATTCTTCCTATCACCCAGCTGGTGGCTACATTTCCACCCTATTCCATTTGAATAGGTAGGCTTCTGTATAAGTTATCCCTGCTTGGCTGTGACAGAATACCTGACGGGGGGGGGGGGGGGCAACCTCTGTTGCTTTGTGATTTCTCATCCCTCCTAATACTGCAACACTTTAGTAAAGTTCCTCATCTTGTGGTGACCCCAAACCATAAAATTATTTTCATTGCTACTTCATAGTTATAATTTTGCTACTGACATGGATCATGATGTAAATAACTAATATGCAGGATACTTGATATGTGACCCCTGTGAAAGGGTCATTTGACCCCCAAAGGGGTCACTACCTGCAGTTTGAGATCCATTGCTTTAGGGTGTTTCAGTCCACAATGGTCTAAAGAGAAGTTCAGTTGTGGTCCCTGGAGCTTTGGGTAGCAATGATTGAAACACACAAGAAACAGAGCAGCTGATCCCCTGTCAGACATAAGCTCCAGAGGGTCTCCTCTAGGGATGCACTTCTGCCAGCCAAGGTTCACCTCCTGAAAGTTTCATGGCCTTCAAATTCATGCCATAAACTGGGGCTTGAGCATTCAAGACCTGTGCCTGTGGAGGATCTTTTAGACTCAAACCATAACATTGCAGACTGATGTTCAAGGCGTATGCTCTGCCTTCAGATGGCCTGTTCTCACGTGTCAGGCCCAGCAGTATGCTCTGCCTTCAGATGGCCTGTTCTCACGTGTCAGGCCCAGCAATCTGTGTGCCTTGGAACTCAACCTCTCTGTGAATTCACTTACTCAAAAAATGGTAACTTGCATTTATTTTGTACCAGTGAGTATTATGATTAATTGCAGAAAGCAGAAAGCAGCCTTAATTAATGAAAAGTTAATGCTTAGATGTTATTTTTTAATGGCATATTCCATAAAAGACAAGAATGTGTTTCTAGCTAACCCATGGTTTAGGAATCCTCTTTACTCTTCTCCATATAACCAATTTACTCCCTCTTGCTGTAGACCAGATTTCACCCATTCTCCTTGGCAGGAGTAAGGACACCTGCTAACAGCACCCAAGGTCATGTCTGTTCTGCAGACTGCTGGACTGCTCTGTGGATTCACAGTGGCAGTCCTAACTGACTGAGCTTCAGTCAAGCCTCACTTTGGATCACCTCATTAGTTCAAGAAAAAGAGTGGAGGTAGGTTGGACACATGTGGAGCCATTGGAGGTTGTCACTCATGCTGCTCTGCCACGTCCCACCTCATCTCTTGAGACAGGGTGTCTTCCTAACCTGGGGCTAGGCTGGCAGCCAGCAAGCCCCATCGATCCTCCTCTCCCCCCAACATGGAATTACAGGCACTCACAGGACCATTTTCCGCTTTTTAATGTAGGTTCTGGGCAATCAAGCTCAGGTCTTCAGGTTTGCACAGGAAGCATTCACACCCTCTGTGCCGCTTTCCCCACGCTGATTTGCCAGCTTTAAATAGCAGTCTATTACTCTGCTTCAGCACGCTCACGATACATAGCTCTGTCTGTCACTACACTCGTACACACATGTAATACATTCTGGTCTCCGACACTCCTCTTACTCCCTTCACACCACCACAGCCGCCTCTGCTCCTCCCAGCAAGTCCTCTTCCAACTATCATGTCTTTTGTTTTATTTTTGGTTTACTTGATTATTTTTTTTTTAGCCTGGGTCACCCACATGGACATGTGTGCGTATCGTGTACTCACCAGCCTTAAATAAACCTCAAAAATCAATGCTTCTAAAAACTGATCTAGACTCTTCTGTAACACCCATAACATCCCATCTGCCCAAAATAACACTTCATATTTGAATGAGGGGATCATCTTCTATTCACCTTGTTAAATCTCCCTCTTCTTTACCACATGTAACCAAACACTTAGTTTTCTTTTTTTTTTAACCTTCCAATATGTACACATAGAGTTGCCATGAGGAAAGCAATTACTGTCTTCCCTGAAGAGTCACATGATTATACCTTGTGTACTATATCTCTGTCACAAAGCAATGAGATATTGAGATTGCATAATTTAGCTCATCCTGACTAGTGTCATAATTTGAAATTACTTATTTCTCTTTGTTATTAACTTAATGTCCTCTTCCATCACTAAATTATTAGCACTATTAATACAGAAATTGTTTTTCTTTTCTGTATCCTTATAATTCATAATATAATGCATTTTAGGAATAGAAACTAATTTTTGTTTTTTGAACATGTTGAATGGGGTCAGAGAGATAGCGTGGTGAAAAAATGCACCGGCCACTAAGTCTGATGAACTAAGTTCAATACCCAATACCCACCTGGTAGAAGAAAAGAGTCAACTTTGGCAAATTGACCTCTGACTTCTGTACTTACAGCATGGTGTGCACGTGTTTTCAACCCCACACATAATAAATGAAATGTAATATAAAATTATGTGTTGGATGGAGGCCTAGAAAGAAAGCTCAACTGTTAAGAGGGTTTACTGTTTTTGTAAAGGATTAAGTTAGACTCCCAGAACCCGGGGAAGGTGCAGCACATCCACCTGTAATCCCTGCTCCAAGGGAGCTGGTGCTCTCTTTTGGGTTTCACAGGCACCTATGCTTATACATGCACACAGACAGACAAACAGACTGACAGACAGACAGACAGACAGACAGATACACATACAATGTGTGCATTTTTAACAATGAAATCTTAAAATTAAATGTGTTGAATGAATAAATGAAGCAGACAATGTAAATTGATTATTATTGATTATAGTCATTCATTGCTTAAATAATGGTAGAATGGTTGAGTAAATGACACTTTTTAATATATAGTTGGTAAAATTTTTGTAAGTCGAAGATGCACACACACCTTTATGATGACTATTTTTTGTATCAATTTGACATGTTAGCACCTTGGAGGAGGGAAACTCAATTGAGAAAAGGCCTCCACTAGAATGCCCTTGGGCAAACCAGAGTTGTATTTTCTTGGCTGATGATTGATATGAGAAGGCTCTGTTTTAGTATAGGTATTGCCACCCCTGGGCAGGTGGTCTTGGGTGATACAAGAAGACAGGCTGAGCAAGTCCTGAGGAGCAAGCCAGTGAGCAATGTTCCTCCATGGACTCTGCATCAATTCCTGACTCTGGTTCCTGCCTTGAGGAACCAGATCATTGCTTGATCTGATGTACCTGGACAATGGACTGCAAACTATAAAATAAACCCCTTTCTCTCCAAGTTGCTTTTAGTCCTGCTATTTTATCACAGCAACAGGAAACTAAATGAGGCCACCTTTAATGTAGTTATAGTGACTACTATTGGAAATGATGTAGATGTCGTATTTTCTATGCACTAATCTTTATTTTTGTTTACACATGTTGCCATGTCATAATTTCAATCGAATTCCCCTGGCTCATGTTTTGAGGCAGGGCCTGGCTGGAGCAGGACTTTGAATACCATATTGTGCCTGCCCCTGGTTCCAGCATGCATTTTCCACTCACTGGTCTATAGCATGCAAGCATCCATTACTGCACACTCCCTGCCAGGATCCCCACTCTATCTTCCCTCAACCTTAATTGAGTGAGCTTCCGGAACCATGAGCCAAAATAAACCTTTGTCCCTTAGGTTGTTTTTCCCACAGGGACACAGATGTAGCAAACACACCAGCAAATTCTGGTGTGGAGGACGTTTCAGTGGATAGGAGCTCTTTCCTGTGACATGGTCTCTGTTCACCAGCTCCTTGGGGCAAGGACCCTGTATCTGTGTTGATGGGAATGTGAGGCATGTATACTAAAAATCTTCCATAGTCCTTGTTTAGTTACATAAGAAAGATTCTGGAAGTGTAGCAGGCTCAAAGTCTCAAAAAAAAAAAACACAAATGAAAATTAAAAGAAACAAACACACAAAATCCCACAGCTGAGCTTCACACCTGACTAACTAATCAACAGCCGCTGTTGCTGCATTTTCCTGTCCAGCTCTCTGGCTGTTTCTTCTCTCACCCCTGCGTAGCTGAGTCTTTCCGTTCTAACTCACTCTCAGCTCTGATAACCAAAGGTCTCCTGATATCAACGTCCTTGTTTGACCTTCCTCTCTTTTCCCAGAATTCCTCTCTAAACTCCAGCTGCTTACAGACATCATCTGCAGGACAGATAAACTGCAATCTTGCTTCCTCTTGAATGTGAACAACCTATAAATCCATCCTTCACAGATTGCTGTGACTGTTTCATTGTGTTCTCAAACCAGGAGGCTATTTTTAAACATAATTTTCAAATTGGACTTTGGAAAATGAGGTGGACCGAATTCTAGCATTTACAACAAATAAGTGCCTGAAAGTCCATCCCATTAAGGAGTTTTTAATTAAAAAGAACAACCCACAGGTGCCTCATTGTTCAAGCATGCTGGATCATTCAGCAGCCTTTGGAGGAAACAAAATAGTTCTCTCCATGTTTAACATCCTCTACACAATATTAACCCTAGCACAAGAGCGGGCTGGCCATTAGAGGCCCAGGTAATTTTGTTTGAAAATGCTAAGAGTTCCTCAGTTTCATTTCTTTAAGTCTCCCAGAATAGTGTTGGAAAGAGTAATCATGGCTTCAGTTCTTTTATTTCTTTCTAATGCTGTCATTTTAATATGAATTTCCACAAAATGACAGCTGACAATGCCACCACAGGGGGAAAGCCAGAAGCAGAAACATAAATAGGGGGAGGATGATTTTCCTCCTTGCTACTCAACTGCAATCTTCCTGAAAGAAGACATAGTTTATATACCCTACATGGGCTCAGTCTCAGGCCATGCGGCCGCCTTCCCTAAGTCTGGACAGTACTTTCTATTAATAAATTATCAGCTCAGATAGCCCCATGCTTTAACTGAGAATGGATTTCAGAGGTCAGTCACTTTTATTTCTCAGGAGAGCAAAATCTCCCTTGTCCCTCTTCTGATCATGCCATCTAATAGAGTTCATTGGGTCACTTTGTTTATTAGTGGAAGAAGATGAGACTGAGTAGGAAGCCAGAGATAGACGGGAGTGGGAATCAAATGGCCAATTAACAGAGCACTTGATAGAAGGATTCTATCATTAATAATGATGATGTTTAGCTGTAATTAAAAGGGTTTATGGATTTTTTTCTTGCCTGTGTACCTCAGAGCAGAGGTCCCTTGGCCTGCTTTAACACCTGCATTTCCTGGAGAATATGAAGTCTATATTAAAGAGACTAAAACTAGTGTTTGGGCTGCTGTTCAATAGTAGAGTGCTTGCCTAGCATGCATGATGTTTGGGGTTCAAACCCCAGCACCACTTAAATGCAAACACATAGATAAGAATTCAGGACCAAGACATAGAAACCTATAATTTATGTTTCTGATGCATAGCTAAGTATAAATTAGGCTGTTTCTAGTAACCCTTAGTAGGACTGCTCTCTACCATGAGGAAGGTATAAGGACTTTTTTGCTAGATATCACAAATTATGTGTGTGCCTGTATTTACACAGAAAGCTGGAGGTATGATTGGAAACCAGCCTAAAGGAAAGGCTAGCAACTTAAGCATTTCTATCTTGTTAAATGAAGTCGGGGGAACTCATGAGGGAGATGGCACATGTGGACAGTAGGATTGGATCCAGACGTATGGGGAACAGGCATCTTCTTTCCAAAGCCAGTTTCTCTTCTTCTTTTGCCTTACCCCTGGCTTCTGTTCCAGCTGTGACTTAACCTTGATGCCTCTCAGTTGCGCATTCTGAACAAGGAGACAGAAGGGGAAGATCATAAAGCACCAAGAGTGACTGCATGCCAGGTTCACAACCCCTCTGTTAGGACAACAACCTGGAGTCCGTGGGTAGGCGTGCCCAGACTCTATGCTCTTCCTCATCCTAACATTAAGTGTTTATAGAACCATTTTGTCTTTGCCATTGGTCTTGATAGACAGCTGCTGCAAACTCTGTCTAACAATAGTCCCTGAACTCTCTAGAGCTTATAGACAATTAGAAGAGCACCTCTGAATGGAATTGTCATTGTAGGTTGACTATTTTTCTAACCCAGAGTGAAATGAACATAGTTTGTAACATGAAGGCCGGCTTGTTGGGGTTTCTGCCCCACCCAGTACCCCACAGCCTGCAAGCCCCAAAGAAAATCACACAGAAATCTCCATAAGTTATAAAACTGATTGGTCCATTAGCTCAGTCTTCTTATTAGCTCTCGTAGCTTATATTAACCCATTATTCTTATCTATGTTAGCCACGTGGCTCAGTACCTTTTCCAGCATGGCAGCTCACATGTTGCTTCTTCTGTGGTCTGGGCTGGACTAGGAGGAATGGGCTTCCTCCTTCCTAGCATTCTCCTGTTCTTATCGTCCCGCCTCTACTTCCTGTCTGGTTGACCTGCCTATACTTTCTGCCTGGTCAATCAGCGTTTTATTAAAATACATGATTGAACAGAATACAGACAATTTTCCTGCACCAATAGTTGGTGTTGTATCTGAAGAAATAATAGCGGTGTCGCCTTCCACCAACCATGTGTCATAAGGTCACTGACTGGAGGACAGCTGTGTCACTGTGGCAGCGGCAACATGGGGTTTTTCCACATGCAAATGGTCATTCAAGTTCAGATCTGAACTTCACCTCAGTTTGTAGTCCATCATGTTATGATGCCTTTAGTAAAAGAACAAGTCAAAGTCAACACATGGAAAGGTTCTGGGCTTCCCACAGTATTTCTGACTATACAAAACTCTTACAGAGACAGATCATTAGGCTTGTGAAAGTATCACTGTGTTTATCCTGAAGTGTCTAAAATAACTTGACTGGAACTGTTTCTAACTTAACAGTTGGTGACAAAAGCATCTACTGAGGGTCAAACTTAGTAGGCCTTCTCTTGTGAGTTAGGAAATCACACAGACCTTCAAAGACATATGTATTTGCAGTCTGTACTCAATGGAGAAAAACATTTGCAACCACATGCATGTTGTCACTTATGTGTGGCAGGGTGAGCAGTATGGATGCGCCCCAGCAGCCTCACTTCCCCCATGAACTGGTCTCCCCCTTAGCCTCCTCTGCACTCTGGGAACCAGGAGGCCCTGCCTTACCTGCTACTCTGTTCACTCTGTTTCAGTCCCTTCCTTAATGTCTCCGAGGTAAAGGAATTCTGAATCTTAGTACTAAGCTCTAACTGACCTTGGTGATGAAATATTTTTTTAAATTATACCTCTGATTTCCTAGGTGATAATTTAAAATCATTGCTTCTTGTCTCCAACCTACATAAAAGCTACTCCACGTGACTTTTGTCTGCCCCCTTTAATCTGATTTCCACACTCCAACTCCCTGAGAAGCTGCAGGACTCCCCTGTCATTCACAAAAAGCACATCATGTAATGGCAGCGTGAGAAATTACCAGAGTACTTGCAAGAAGACCAAACAGGAATAAATAGGTCAATAAAATAGAACTTTGGAGTTAAGGATGGTTATGCTACATATTTCCTTTAATCCTTGATTGGCAGATAACTTAGGCATCTACTCTTTGAAACTGTATATTTCTTCAATATTCATAATAAGGAATTTTTTTATAGAAACAGGAAAAATTGGTATTGTTACAATTTGCTTTCAATTTTCTTTAGACAAAACATACATCAAGAAATTTGTTTTGTTTTGTTTTTTGAGACAGGGTTTCCCTGTGTAACAGTCCAGGTTGGCCTCGAACTCACAGGGATTCACCTGCCTCTGTCTCCCAACTGCGAGGATTAAAGGCATGCGCCACCACTACCCAGTCAAAAAATTGCATTTTTAAAATCCTCTTTTGTACTTTTTCATCTGGGAAAGGGTGCACTGATCCTGTGTCCCACAAGAAATCTAAGTCATCAAACATCATGGTACAATACATCTGGTTTAATAACACAGTCATAACACCTGTAAGAACAAAATTAGACTTTGAAAACTTTCCACTTGTATTAAGTAATGAAACATAGAAGCTACTGTTTTCTGGTGCTATTTTTTAATCTCTAAGCAGTGAGATAGATATGGGCTCTCAAGGATGTTCATGCCTTTGTCACTGGAACTGAGTATATTTTATGGGAAACACAATTTAATAGGTATTATTAATGCTATGTATCTTCAATTATGACTTTATATTTTACAGCACTGAAGACTGAATCTAAGTCCTCACCCATACTAAGCAAGTCCCCAGCCTTCCACAGCTAGAACACAAGAAGTAGTAGTAGAGAAATTTGGGAATTTGAAGCAGAAGACACAAGACATATGAGGATGCTAATGGCTTAAGGACCATAAAAGAAGTCTATATGAATTACTCACATCTCTGACTCTGTGACTGCTTCACAGAAGCACTGAGACACTGTAGCCTACAGTACCAGAGTCAGCCCTGAGAAGGAAATGTCAAGCTTTCTTCCCCCCTTTCGCTCCTCCTGCCCATCCTTCCCCTGAAGCACGGGCACAGCAGCTCACTTGGGACTGTCCTTCCCTCAGACTCTGTGCTAAAGTCCTCAACCAGTCACAAATGGCTTTTCGCACATTTTTCATGGAGCCTCTTAACTGTCCTTAGGGAATCTCACTTGTCTCCGGTCTCTATAGCACAGAAGCAGTAGTGATAAATACTTGTCTGTTCTATACCAGCATAGGGGAAGCATAAGTGCTTCCCACATGATCTCGAAGAACCTGAAGTAGGTATTACTTTCTAAATATGACAGTTGGAACTCAGAGGATATAAATAATGTAGGAAGTTGGCCATGATGACACAGGCCTATAATCCCCACACTCTGGAGCAGAAGGATCCTGAACTAGGTTATATAGGGAGACCTTGTATAGAGACAAAAGAAAACACATAGTAAAAGGTACTCTTGGTGTTCATATATATCAATGGCTACAAACACAGCCCATTCTCCCATTTGTTAGTTTGTTTTTTGTTTTGGGGGGATGGGGTTTCTCTGTGTAACAGCACTGGCTGTCATGGAACTTGATTTTTAGACTAAACTGGCCACAGACTCACAGAGATCCACCTGCCTCTGCCTCTCAAGTGCTGGGATTAAAGGCATGCATCACTGCAATTGGCTAATACAATTCATTCTTTTTTTACTTTATCTATTTATTTTTTTTATTGAGAAAAGGAAAAAAAAGTATCCGCCTCCTCCCAGTTTCCCATTTCCCTTTCCCTCCTCCCACCCTTCTCCTCCTCCCCCAAACTCCTCTCCCCCTCCCTGTCCAATCCATAGAGCAGTCAGGGTTCCCTGCCCTGTGGAAAGTCCAAGGTCCGCCCCCCTCCGTCCATGTCTAGGAAGGTGAACATCCAAACTGGCTAGGCTCCCACCAAGCCAGAACATGAAGTAGGGTCAAAACCCCGTGCCATTGTCCTTGGCTTCTCATCAGCCCTCATTGTTCGCCATGTTCAGAGAGTCCGGTTTTATCCCATGCTTTCTCAGTCACAGTCCAGCTGGCCTTGGTGAGCTCCCAATAAATCAGCCCCATTGTCTCAGTGGGTGGGTGCGCCCCTCGTGGTCCTGACTTCCTTGCTCATCTTCTCCCTCCTTCCTCTCCTCATTGGGACCTTGGGAGCTCAGACCAGTGCTCCAGTGTGGGTCTCTGTCTCTATCTCCATCCATCACCAGATGAAGGTTCTATGGTGGTATGCAAGATATTCGTCAGTATTGCCATAGGATAGGGTCATTTCAGATTGCCTATCCCCAGATGCCCAAGGGACTAACTGGGGACATCACTATGGGCTCCTGGGAGCCACTCTAGGGTCAAGTCTCTTGCCAACCCTAAAGTGGCTCCCTTAACTAAGAATTGTGGTTCCGTGCTCCCCTGTCCAACCTTCCTCCATCCCAATCCTCCTGTTTCCCCCAGTTTCCCCCCTCCTTCCCTTCTCACTTTTCTCTCCCCATCTCCCCTTACCCCCATCCCACTCCACCCCCAAGATCCCAATTTTCTCCCCGGCAATTTTGTCTACTTCCCATAGCCAATAGCCACAAATCCAGCCTTACAGAAAATAATTGAAGGAAAATCACTAACCAAGGAGTCCAACAATGACCACAATAACTCAGACATCTAGAGACCCTTTACCAGTGCAACTCAAAGAAGGGAAACATACAAACCCTACTATTAAAAAAGTGACCGGAGTTAACAACCACTGGTCATTAATATCACTTAATGTCAATGGACTCAACTCACCTATAAAAAGGCACAGGCTAAGAGATTGGATACGAAAACAGGATCCAACATTCTGCTGTTTACAAGAAACACACCTCAACCACAAAGACAGGCACCTACTCAGAGTAAAGGGCTGGGAAAAGGCTTATCAAGCAATGGACCTAAGAAACAAGCAGGTGTGGCCATACTAATTTCTAACAAAGTTGACTTCAAACTTAAATCAATTAGAAGAGATGGAGAGGGGCATTTTATACTCATAAGAGGAACAATTCATCAGGATGAAGTCTCAATCCTGAATATCTACGCCCCTAATATAAAAGCACCCACGTACGTAAAAGAAACATTACTAAAACACAAGACAGCCATCAAACCGCACACACTAATAGTAGGAGACTTCAACACTCCTCTCTCACCAATGGACAGGTCAATCAGACAGAAACCTAACAGAGAAATTAGAGAATTAATGGAGGTAATGAAGCAAATGGACTTAACAGACATATATAGATTATTCCACTTAAAGAGGAAAGAATATACCTTCTTCTCTGCAGCTCATGGAACCTTCTCGAAAATTGACCACATACTCGGTAACAAAGCTAACTTACACAGTTACAACTCATTCTTAAAAGCCATCTATTTCCTAGTTTACATAACACTACATCCTGTAACTTAATCAGTCTTTATGAGTATTCAGATACTTCACCAGGACTCTTTGTGGGGGTCAGAGTTCCATTAACGATGGCACAGCTTCACTGTTCACTGGGTATCCCTTGACCACATCAGAACCTCAGCATCCTCCTTGCTGTCTGCTAGCAGTGTGTGGGAGAAGCAGCCCACTTTATACTCTGTTAGAGCCCTTTCTAATTACTGTTGATCCAAAGGCCAAGATAGAACATCTTGTACCTTAATTTATATTCCGTGAATTTACATACTTGTGAATTTGAGCATCTCTTCATCTGTTTAACCTATAGAACTGTCTTTTGTGAATTACATCTTAAGCACTGAATTATACTTCCCACCCAATCAAAAACACTCCTTTGGCTTTTGCTCCATGACTTATAAATTATGGGATTTAACTCTCAGTCTCACACATGGTTTGTACTTTTTTTGTTCTGTCATTTGTCTTTTGTCCTTGTTTTAGAATTATCTAGCACTCTAGATTTTTCTTAAACTACCTTTTCTAGTAAAAATTCTTTCTCCTGCATAGCTTCAGAGCTTCCAGTTTTGCTTAAGGATTCTTGTTTCGTTTGTTTTTAATTTCTTAAACATTTAAATCTTTAATTCATTTAGAATTTATTCTTGTATTTGACGCAAGAGATGAGGACCATTTTTTTCCTCACTGGTGGCAGAAAAGTTTATTAAACTTAATCAAATTTTAATTTAGAAAAGACTAAGCCATCCATCATCCTATAAATTGCACTACTTTGTCACTTGCCAGGTCACTGTAGTACTTAGACTGTTGTCTGGATTCTCTGTTGATCTTGTTCTCAAGCTGGCTGGCCTGATTAAAGAAACATTGTGAGCTTTGTGGACTGCAACATTTACCAGTTGCTTCCCCCTGTTAAATTTCTTCGTTATTTAGGGGAGACACATTGCTGTGCTCTCTTGGTATTGGACCTTCTCATCGTAATAGAAATTGCTTATTTGCTAAACAAATATCATTATGTGCCTACTTGTTTCAAGTTCATCAAGCCTGTTTGGTGTGGGTAATTTCAGCACATTGATTAAAAACCAATGAAAAAGTTGGTGAAAATTTAGAAATTTTGGTATTATAGCAAAATTTTCTTTTGTAGGTAAATAAATTGTTTCTCATACTTTTTTCTTTTTAATGTTTCTTTATTAAATCTTTGAGACTTTTCACAAAATGTATTTAGATCGTATTTAATCCCCTACTCAGTTCCTCTCCCTAACTCCTCCCAGATCTACCCCCTATCTCTTTACCCCACCCCCTGCTTGTTCCCCCTTTTCTTTAATTGTGATACATACATATAAATATAAATGTAATCTGCAGAGTTGATTTATCGTAGTTCATATGTATCTTATTAGGGCTGACCACTTAGTATTAAATAACCAATTAAGGACATCGTCCCTAGAGAAAACTGGTTCTCCCTTTTTGAGCAGTCATTCTAAAGGCGGAACTTTGTGAGGTTTCCCCCATCCACACTGGCATGTCAGCCAGTGGTGTCATTGTTCAGGTCTTACCTAGAAGACCATATTAATGAGATTTCCTGAGTGTAGCTTCCCTATCAGTTATAGAAGCCACAGTCTCATAACAGATGCCCTGGTCCTCTGGCTCATATGATCTTTTCAACCCTTGTTCCATGCTGTTCTCTGAACTGCAGATGTAGGGTTATATTATAGATGTACCAGCTGGGGCTGGGTTCTCTGCATTTTGACCAGTTTGTAGCTTTCTGCATGGTCTCCATCTGCTAAACCATAGATCAGGGGTGAGAGCTGTACTACCTTCACAGGCGCAAGTATCAGTATTTAGAACACTGTTAGGACTTGAGGTGGTTTAAGAAAGTGGCAGTAGGGAGTTCTCTTTTAGGTCCTATGGTCTCCCTAGTTGTGGGAGTTAGCTAGGTTTACAGCACTTGGCATAAATTCCCCACTACTAAGTGGGCCTTAAGTCTAACTGCTGGCTATCCCCAATGGAGAAGTGCAATTTAAATGTTCTTCAACAAATGAATGGGCAGAGACCTTGGAAGAATTGAGCTGGAACTGACCTAGGAGCCTCTTCCTTGACAGTTAGCTCTCATAGGGCCAGAAAGGGTGTATATGGGAGAAGAGAATCAACATATCTATCCACTGTGATGACCGCAAAACAATGACCATCACAGAAAGATATGCCTAGAGGTTCAATAGGGATGCATATCTTTTTTCTAAGTCATGATATTCCTTTATTAGTACTAGCTCCTTTAATTTTTGTCAGAGCTAAATATAAAAATGTCATTCTTTTTGTTCGTACAGTATATAAAAAAGTATAGTGGTTTGGTTAGTTTTTCAATAATTTGCTTTTAACCAGATGTCATATAAATCTATGAATGTAACAAATAGGAACAGTATAAATAAGTTTTGTAGTGTTTACAATTACACAGAAACTACCCCAAATGGTCCCCAAAGAAATTAACTCCAGAGTTAAAATGAAACTGATTCAACATGGAGACTTTAATGCTTTATAAAGTTTCCTATTATTTCTACACTAGTCGTGGCTAGAATTCTGCGTAGTTACTTATAAAGTGTTTCTGGATTTCACATCACAGTAGTAGGAACGCATGTCTTAGGGATAATCAAGAGCTATCTAGTTGGACTTAAAGCCTGCTCATTGTATCCTATTATTTGAGAGAGTGAGAACTCCCTGCCTTCATGCAAGCCCAGAGGATCAAGAGTGCCATTTGGATGCCTATATGTTTTTCTTTGGGTTCTCCTTATTTAGCTTCTCTAGGATCACCAATTATAGGTTCAATGTCCTTTGTTTATGGCTAGAAACCAAATATGAGTGAGTACATCCCATGTTCCTCTTTTTAGGTCTGGCTTACCTCAGTCAGGATAGTGTTTTCTATTTCCATCCATTTGTATGCAAAATTCAAGAAGTCCTTGTTTTTTACTGCTGAGTAGTACTCTAATATGTATACAATCCATACTTTCTTCATCCATTCTTCCATTGAAGGGCATCTAGGTTGTTTCCAGGTTCTGGCTATTACAAACAATACTGCTATGAACACAGTAGAGCATATACTGGCTTTGTGGGAGCCTAGGCAGTTTGAATGCTCACCTTACTAGACCTGGATGGAGGTGGGTGGTCCTTGGACTTCCCACAGGGCAGGGAACCCTGATTGCTCTTTGGGCTGACGAGGGAGGGGGACTTGATTGGGGGAGGGGGAGGGAAATGGGAGGCGGTGGCGGGGAAGAGACAGAACTCTTTAATAAATAAATAAACGGGGGGAAAAAGGGAAAAAAAAAGAGTGCCATTTGCCCTTGAGACTTTCTTGTCTTCTAAGGACCTTTGGCTGGTTTAACCTTACTTTGCAGTCTCCTTGGATATGGAATGAAGGTAACTTGGAGTTCTCTAATGCCTCTCTCTTTTGTTTGCCTACTCATCTGGTATTCTTGGCCCAGGAGAACTATTTTCAAGCCCTTGAATTCTGCATATCCAAAAGCCTTGTGCTACTACACATTCTTGTCCCTGGCACAATCCTAGGGCACATTCCCAGATCTTTCCTTCTGGCTCTGGCCCATGTGCTGCTCTTACCCTTTCTGGCCATAGCTCCTGGCCACATGCTTTTTTTCTGTGGCTGGGAAACAGCCCAAATGTGTGGCTACTTGGTTAAACCAGGTTTGGCATGACGGACTGGAAGAGCAACTGAAAACAGGCTGAACAGAACCTCTGAAAAGTTTGTCTTGCTCCAAGGACATGGTGACCCTCCATTCGTGTTGACATGGGCCTGGGGCTATAGAAAGAATGAGCAAGAAATGGATTTGCCTAAATTTCTGGCTTATCTGTATAGTTTTTTTTTTTTTTAATTTTCTCCATCTGTTACCAAACCAAGACTCTCCTGGCAGTCAGCCTGGGTCAAGAAGCAGCAGCGAGTTCCTTGTTCCATTTAAAGGTTGGCACATTCTAATATCTGTAGTCTAGCTACTGAGCAAATGAATATATGTCAATTCATTCAAGAAGAGTATTCCTCATTTCTATTATGACCTCTCTCATAAAAGTTGCCAATCTGTCTTACTGGCAGTCTCCTAGCTCCCATGCCCGCTGTACTGCCAGAGTGCTTGCAAAAGCTCTTCATTGAATATAATGGTTAATTTGGGAAAAAAAGTTAATAAATTATCATTTAATACCCTATTTTGAGGCTATACTTTCTGCGTGTATTTTAAAATAATATTTAAAAAATTATTGTCCCGTGGAAAAATGAAAATATCTTTTATAAAAATAGGCTTGTTCTAATGTCAGTTTTCTGCCTGACAAAAAGTGCTGCAAGCACTCTTGTCATTGGAATTAAATATTCTCCACTGTAATAAATAATTTTATAAAATCACAAATGTATCTAAGCAATGATAAGTCCGGGTTGGCTTTTTTGTTTTGTTTTATTTGTTTGTTTCTTTTGTTTTGTTTTGGTTTTCATTTTTATAGATGCATTTCTAGTCCTGGGTAGACACATTGTCAGTAGAATGTGTGATCATGAATGTTGGTTTTAGGATGAGTCTTAGATATTTTGAAAATGCAGCTCAGCCACCTACCTGTTAAAAGCGGTCTGGTGGTTAAATGGGGATTAGATGACTCTTCCCTGTGGGAAGGTAGCCTATGTCTTGGTTGAAAAGTTGACTCACATTTGGCACTAAATTGTTATTCACTTGAATAACATTAGGCCTGCATGGGGAGAAGGATGATGTGTCCTGTAAGATGGGCTCTTTAGACTCCAGTCAACTGATACGGTTTTGAGTGGATGACCCCAATGGCTCTTGCTGGATGTGTGACCCCCACCAATTTATTTATACTCTCTGAGCTTCACTTTGATTGGCCACTAAAGGAAGGAACAATACTAGACAGAAGTTCTAAACTGTAGCATTGTACACATTGGCGTGTCTCACTTGGCTGAGAGGGAAATCCTTACTGCTACAAGAAATGAAGTCTGATGTTTGTAAATGAGCCATAGCTGTAACACAGGGAAGCTTCACCGTGAGAGGCCATTTATACCAGCTCACCTCTGATGCCAATTTTTACAGAGGAAGGAAAAAAAAAGTGTGAGTTATGGCTGCAACATCAAATAATACTTAGTATGTACAAAAAGATAACCCTGAGGGTCACAGTTAATGCTCTGTGAACAGGACATGCTGCTGACACCAAGAATCTCCAATGGACGATTGCATTATTTAAGCGCCCATGAAATATTTTCAGGGGTGCTGTCTCTAGTGAGGTTCTGACAGTTTGTTTGACTAGTCAGCAAATATTTGATGATATTTTGTTGACGCCTGGTCTCAAGTTTAAGGAATTATTCTTGGCCTGATCTCTCCCTTCTATTTCCTGTGGCCCTCCACTTCTCTGCTCCCTCTTACAAGCAGGGAGAGGTGGACAAGGAGACAGTTAATGACTACATCTCGGGATAAAAGGGTGTCCGGAGGTAGAGACATCTCCAGAATGTTCCTGCTCTTCTCATTCTGGTTTTGCTGCTCCCTGTTTCGCGTGGAGATTGCAATCTCCTAAGGATTTCAAACTTTATGATTTTATAGTCTAAATTGTCTCAACTTCAAAATACGTTAACAAAGATACAAAATATTGAGTTATACCTTAAATGATGGCCTCCTGGTGATACCACCAAACAGACCCACTTAAAGACAGCCCGTGGTGAAACAAGCAGGGCAGTTGACAAAAGCAGGGCCTGTTTACTGCTTCCTGAGTACCACCAAAGGGCTCCATTTCATGCGTGTTTGTTCACTTAGTTTTTATTATACTCTGAGGTAAGATTAATGTAATTAATGCCCACACTTTATAAGTGAGCATGCCTGAGCTCAGATAAATGAAATAACTCGGGGACAACTGGGTGACACAGACTGGAGCAGCTTGGCTCTACAGCAAGGCCTGACTACTCTCCTTTGCCGTGTCATCAATGTCTTTGGGTAAAGGAGCTTGTGGTGGTTATTTTCACAAAACTGACCTTAGAAGTCACTCTGTTTAACCCCAGGGGTAGATTTGAGAATCCATGAGACGAAGTGTCTGACCAAAAATGTGCAGTGAAGATTCAGGGTTTTGAACCTAGGTCTTTCTGGCCAACAAACCACATACTTAACTCTGTCGCATAGCTTTTTCTTTAAAGTGGAGGAATGTGTTAGAAACTACCAAGGTGTTTTCATCTTTTCACTTACTATCTTGGCCATTTCTTCCAGTGCTAGGAGTTGAACACCTATAGTGCATTTGCCCTACAGTTTGGAACACATATTCCAAATAAGAGACTATACATGTCTAGCTTCCTTGGCCTCTCAGCTAATGGCCACTAGTTCTCAGGCTCTGACCTTTCAGTCTGCAGCCAATCAGAACCAAGCTTTACAGAGGAGCCTGTCTCTTCGCCCACATTTCAGGTGAGTTGTGCAGTAGCAAAACTGCTAACCTAAGGCAGCTTCATGAAGCTACAGATCCCTTCCAGCCCCACCCATGGTCCTGCAAAAGACATCAGTCCTGCCTGAGCTACCAAAGCCTCTGATGGAACTGCCACTTTGTTCTTTGACCACTGAACAACCCTCAGGAGAGGTCAGTTTCCCTCCTTGGACTAGGACTGTCATTTATCCTTCGTCACTGGCTAGGTACAAGTCAAACATCTTCCTCTCTATTGCCACCTCTGGAGTTAACGCATTGATGGCTTTCTGAGTGTGGGGATTGGCATGCCAATCACCACTCCATCCACAGGACTGTTTTTCAAGATTTAACCATAGCCTCAGCCTGTTTCAGGGTTCACCATTTCCCATGAAATCTCAGCAATCAGTAGCCATTGCTAGTAGCCCCAAAAACTAAGTAATGGGAAGTGCATAACCAATGTGTCATTTCACATTTTCTATTGAAAATAGCAAGTACTATGCATCACCATGTCCCAGACTCTTTACTAAGTACCAGGCGTACAAAACAGAGACTCTTGAGGAGTGTCCCCAGTACTAATAGCCTCCCTCTTACCCATATGGACGCAGCTTCTCCAGCTTTCCTCAGCTTTCCTGAGATGGGTAGGTTACCAAATGATAATCTTGTCATAGGTTGCATTTGCCTTTTTGAGGAAATCAACAAAGCATGCAACTCCCCAACTTGGAAGAATTACTATAAGCTTCTGTGGTCATAAATCATTGAAGTTGGCGAGTAATGGGAGTGGAGGCTTCGAAAACACAAAATGAGCATAGGAAAGTGAACTATGCAACCTTACAAAGAGCAAAAGTTCCATGGGGTCAGATGAGAGAACAAGAATGGGCCCAGGATGAACTGAATAAGAAACAGATCTCCAACCTTGAGGAGAAACGAAAGAGTTACCTTCTTTTTTTATTTTTTTTCCATTTATTTATTTATTAAGGATTTCTGTCTCTTCCCCGCCACCGCCTCCCATTTCCCTCCCCCTCCCGCAATCAAGTCCCCCTCCCTCGTCAACCCAAAGAGCTATCAGGGTTCCCTGCCCTGTGGGAAGACCAAGGACCTTCTTATGGTTAGATTTTGATCATGGTCATGGCAGAATGAGAGAGCTCCTATCACTAATAGAACTAACTGGTCTAGACCAAGCACTTATGGTACTAGGTAAAGCACCTAATATGCACTTTGCTTACATGGTAAAACTTACACGATACGTCATGCACAGTTTCTATAGTTCAGTTATCCTGGATGCTGTTGACATGAGTCAGATCCTGATATGCTTCCACCCTGACACTGGCTCATCCTGATTGACTTGGACACCTTAAGGCCCTGCCTTCTACCACATTCTGCTATGAGCCACCATGGGTTTGTCTGATAATCCCTCCTTGAATTTTCCTTTTCTTATTAAATATTTTATATTTTCAGAGCAAAGGTATCATTTTATTTAATTATATTTCGAATTCTCTCTCAGGGACTGGGGACAACACTTCAAGCCTGTCTCTGCCATTAGCCAACTCTAGAACTTTAGTTTGCCCGTTTATTATTCTTGGGAATTTTCCTCATACTAAGTTTCTCCCTAATGTGCAAGAATTTAAATTGTTATGTTTTAAAATACCAGGTACTAGTACCCAACTACAACCTGGTAAGAGTTTGGGTGGGGTATAAATATCAGATTCTAAAATTCTCTATAGTGGATTCCAGTATGAAGCCAGAAGGAAGCAATATTTCTCTTCACGGGTTTTTGGATTTTATTTCGGTGCCTCTACCAGTTGATACTTCAAATAATCCAACAGAAGAAGCGGTGACATTACACACACACACACACACACACACACACACACACACACACACACACACACTTATTATTTATTCATCCACTTATTTATTTATCTATCTATCTTTAAAGGGTACAAGAGGGCATGAGCATGGTAAGAGGAAAATAATCGAAAGGGAAAGTGGCAGCCTTGCTTTGGGAGCACATTATCACATTATGAAAATCAGCCAGGCCTGAAGATCACAAGTTCAAGTTCTTCCTGAGCTACAAAGGTAGTTCAAGGTCAACCTGGGTAGCCTAGTGAGACCATGTCTCAAAATTGAAAATAAAAAAGAGAATTGAAATATTGCTCAATGGAAGAGAGCATGCATTAAGCCCTGGGTTCCATCCCTAGAAAGAAACACACATGTGTGTGCACACACACATATATATCACACACACACATGCACACACACACATGCACACACACACACACACACTATTATAAGTAAAGTACAGGATGCTGTCTTTCCAAGCTCTGCTTGGTTGAATTCAATATTGCTAAAGAGAAAGGCTGGTGCTTCCCAGTTGAACAGATGTTTCAATTTCTTCTACATTTCCAGCCTTGAAAATGTACCACCAATGTCATAGTGAAAAGTTATAAAGTTTGCTTTGGAGTCAGTATTGCTCGGTGGAACTCTCTGATACTTGAGGCACACGCACATCTGTTAGGAATTTTGTCTACAGTCTATCATGCACATCTTCTCTTTCATCTCCCGCAATCTGCTTCTTCAGAAAGCATCGTGTAGCATGGAGTTGAAATCTACAGGTTAGGGTCTTTTGCTTTGACTGTAAAAGTTTTACCTTTATTCCAAAGGAAAGGAAAAGATTGTGACTTAAAGTAACACAGGCTTGAGACTGAGCTGCCATGAAATACCCCAGCTCGATTTGACAACAGTCATGAAGGATGACTTACGATGGGGTAGAATTGGGGTGAGAGGTAGCCAGTGCCGAGGAACTGGTTTCTGGATCTTCAGTCTGGAAACAAGCATCACACTGCTGCCAAGTGGTTTGATCCTGTCAGCTTCTCTTAACCTTTGAAGTTCACTGCCATTTTCAAAACCGAGTGAGGAAGTATGGTACAGTAGCCTCTTGGCTTCTGCTGTTTTCAGCTCATGTGTCATGGGCTGCTCTCTTCAGCTAACAAAGAACTGCTGTCCCATTTTCTTCTTTAAGTGAGACTCTACTTTCTGAGACCTTGAGAGTGTGGTCACTGACAAGACAGAGTGCCCACTGCCCCTCTCCCAGCAGGATTAGATCAAAGTACCCAAGACCCTTGCTCCACCTCATTGTTGGCTTTAATCTCATGCAGGCTTTTCAATCGGCAGTAAAAACCTTATTCTATGTGTCCTGGTACTATACATTCACTTATTATTTCTAATTTCTCTAGGTTTTCTCCTTTTGGCCCTGGGTTTGACTTCTTCCATCCATGAGCAAAACTATTTCTCCAGCACGGAATACTGACTATGGGGTGAGTGAACAACTTGGTAATGAAGATATTTGTATTACCAGAGCATCTGCCTTGAGACCTTGAGAAGTTGATAGATTTTCTTGTAAGATTTTTATAATTGTATTTATAGATTTAATAAGCCATGTTTCTTTTGCTGTGTCAGATCTACACAATTGTGTCTTTAAAATCAAGAAGTTAATTCTCTTTGATAGCTTTGGAATAAATCTTCCACTGTCATAGACTGTAAGAGATACAAACTGTATGAGAAACAAATTGACACTCAAATATCAAAGAGGCTTTTCAAATCTCTTGTCTTAGTTGGCTGGCATCTGGTTTGTCATATGAGGAATAAACCGAGGTTCATAAAAGATTCATCCTGTGATGTGGATGCTCGCAGTGAAGCATTTACGGACACAGAGAAAATCCTGACTTGCAACCACATCAAGACATTGGTTTTCTGCTGTTTCTTGTCATATTCCTGCAGAGGCACCACAGGAACCAGACTGCCTGGGGCACACAGTTCACCAGCCCAATAGCTGGTACAGAGAAGCTTCCAGGTGGCACAGATGCACATTGTCACAGAGAAGGTGTGCCAATGCCCTCTCCTTCTTCTATTCTCACAGGAAGTCTCTAATTGAAACAAAAAGACCCACTTAGCACATGACATTAAAGTGCACCAAGGCAAGAGAGAGTGATGTGTATCAAATGGATTTGCTTTTCACCCTGCTCTTGATGCAAGAAAGTTTACCTGGGCACCATAATGCCATTTAGACTACTGTCAAAGCAGTGGATAGCATCAAACAGAGGTGTTCCAACTTCAGGTTTGGTCAGTCCTTTCTTTTTGCTTAAAACAGCCAGGCCACTTTTCTAGGCTCATTTACACAATTTTATTTATTTCATTTTATTTATTTATTTTAGGGGGGGGTGGTTAAGACAGGGTTTCTCTGTAGCTTTGGAGCCTGTCCTGGAACTAGCTCTTATAGACCAGGCTGGCCTCAAACTCAGAAAGATCCTCCTGCCTCTGCCTCCCGAGTGCACCACCACTGCCTGGCTCACAATTTTATTTCCAGAGGGATTGTAGGCTAGCATACACAAGAGTGGATCATTGGATCAGTAAATATTGAGTGAGCATCTACTCAGTTCATGTGACAGGTTCTCTTTCAGAATTGAGACTCTCTTAAGTATATATCCTAATGGAGGACACAGTCAATGAATATGTAAGTGGTTCTGCTATATTGTAGCAGTGATAGAGTACTTACATAGCATGGGCTCAGGGCCTAGCACTTCCAAACAAAAATCTGAACAGTGCATCAGGTGATGATAAATGTATTAGAATCAAATAAATCCAAGAGCAAGGACAAGTCCCACAGTGATAAGGGACTGTTTGAGCAGGGTATTCAGAGAAAACCTCACTGGGTGTACAGTAGTGGGCAGTGGATGCACAGAACTAAGAGCAAGAGGGTCATCTCTCTCAGAGAAACTAATGCGGTTTGAATCCAGCAGAAGCGAGGAGCAGCAAGAGGTACTTGGACTATTTGGGAGATAGAAGCAGTGAGGATTTCTCCCGTGTTGAGAATGGGATATTAGTGGGGAAATGGCAGAGACGATTCCAGAGTCTTTGAAGCACGCATCTGAAAGAAGGAGTTCTCACATACTGAGACAAAGAAGACCTCAAACCAAGAGTAGAGAGAGGAGAACTAGGGTTCTGTACTAGAGCTATGAAGATGGAAATATTTACTAGACATGCACATGCAGAAACCAGTCAGCAGGCGGGTGCTGAAGCCAGGAGTTGGGGGAATGGTCTTTAATGAAGGCCCACAGTGGAGGGTGTTGGTTCTTGCACAGCATTCACAGCTGAGGCTAGGTGAGAGCAAGAAGGCAGCAATTCTCCAATGCCCATTTTCTCCCTTAGAGAAAATAAGCTAGATGGCAGGGCATCCTCAAGGGTACAGGAATGAGTGAGAACCAGTTGAGAGGAAAAGCTACAATGAGGCAAGAAGAAAATAATGGGGGGAAAAGTTCTGAAATCTAGATACAGCCTGTTAGAGACAATGAAGTGATTAATTGTATCAAATGTCACAAGCAGATCCCATCAATGGGAATCTGTCACTTTACTTAGTCAAGTGATGTTCACAGTGAATTTGCAATAGCAGTATCAGTGCTTTAATAACCTGGCAGAAATCACACAGAGGTCTACATTAACTATAACCTGTTTGACCCATTAGCTCAGGCTTCTTATTAACTCTTATAACTTATATTAGCCCATTGTTCTAGTATATGTTAGCCACATGGCTTGATACCTTTTTCAGCGGGGCAGTCACTTCTTTATTCTTCTGTGGCTGGTTGCAATTGCCGAGGAATGGGCTTCCTCCTTCCCAGAATTCTCCTGTTCTCCTTGACCCACCTCTACTTCCTGTCTGGTTGTCCCACCTATACTCCCCGCCTAGTACTGGCCAATCAGCATTTATTTAAAATATAACTGATAGAATACAGACCATGGTCCCACACCACTTGAAATGGAGAAGAGAGGTTTATCAGGAGTTGTGGCCAGGACCAGAGGCTGTGTTTTTCAAGGTGGGAAACATTGGTACATGTGCATGCTTTGGAGGTAATCCAGTACAGCAGGGGCATAAATAACAGAGGAGGAAGAAGGAAGAATTGGCTAATGATTGTACTGAGCAGAAAAAGGGACCTGGTGTCACTCCAGGTAGGAGCATGAAGTAGTGAAAACTTGACAAGGGCCATTTGTAAGCAGGCGGATGTCAGCATAGAGGAACTAGAAGATACTGTCTTGGGACTCCTTCCATTTTCTCTGGAAAGTATCTCTGGGAAGCACATCTTCAGATAAAACAGGAGATAGGAAGTAGGAAATTAGCTACTCAGCAAAGTATGAAACTCCTGCTATTGTCTGGGTGGTGAATGGCCTCCAGAAGCCTATAGGTTAAAGGGATGGTCCTAAACAGTGCTGTTGAAGCCCAGTGGAATCTTTAGGGGGTAGGAACTAAGTTATTAGTTCATTTAAGACATGTGCCCTAAAGGGTGTCTATGGGACCCTGGTTTCTCCATTTCTCTCTGCTTCCTGTTTTCCGGTGAGCCAGTTTTCTCTGACCTACATCCCTTCACTCCCCTTGGTATGCTCACCAGAGACCCAAAGCCCTGAAAACCACCAGACCTTAGACTGGAATCTCTGCAGTCATGAGGTAAATAGCACTTTTTGTAAGTCAGTTCTTTGAGTTTCTCTCAGTAATGACATGTGACTGACTAATACACACAAGGAAGAAAAATCAAAGATTAAATGGGCATAGAAAGTTTGTACAGTTGAGAGGCCAGAGGTCACAGCTCTGGCATGAGGTCAGCAGTCCTATGAATATGTGCCAGCTACATTCAACTGCTTTCCTAGTACTGAAGACCTGAAGAGTAAGCATTGCCAGACGCAGGCTTGTGACTTTTCTGCCAAGTAAACAGAATGAAAGAAAGTGAGCCCCAGACCTGAAGCTAAAAGCAATGGAAACCAAGTCATTTTAGTGATGAGCCTAACCAGAGATGCTAGCCAGGGGGAGTGAGAGAGAGGGCCATGCATAGTGAGAGGGGTCAGCGTTAACTCAGTGGAGGTCTGCAGAGGACCATGATGCTGAGGTTGCAGCTCTAGTCTTCCTTGTGGCATGGAACAACTGTCTATCTGGATAAAAAGTAAGCATATTCATTACTAAAGGCTGATCGCACTTTGAATCTATTTAATTAAGTTTTCACCCATTAAAATTAGTTAAGCTGTACAAAACGACCACAGCTTTGAGCATCGCTATGCATTCTTTCACTTACAATTATGAAATGAATATATTAGTGTATAATCTAAAAACAATTAGTGATTGCTAGACTACATCTCAGTAATCCTTCTCATCTAAAGTAATAAATTGCAAGAGACAGAATTAAGCCATCCCTCTTCTTTGCCATCCCAGTGGTCTGAGGAAATAGTGACAGACAACATAATTCGTATCTCTTCCTATCCTGGAAATCACTTTCATTTCCCTGAATTGCTGGAAAGGGATTTGCTGCAGTTAAAGAACTTTTCAAAATCTAATTGATCAAATTACATTACCTAAGATAGATGCCAAAGCTACAATGTACTTGGCTCTGATACAATTCTGTCTAGTCTACCTCAGACCTGCAAGATGTGAACGGGGGAGTTGCCGCCCAGGACGGGACATAATGACCTTCCATGCCGACATGCTAAGCTTTTGTTTGTGTGAGGGAGGGATTGTTTCATTTGTTTTCCTCCCTCTGTGCTCATCTTTTTTTCTCTATTTTCCCATTATTGTTGGCCAATAGTTGTAGGAGGTCATGAGTGCACGCTGGATACCAACAGACCATAGCGGTGAGGAGTCTAGTCATAGTGACTGCATGGCTGGCTTTAGAAGGCCTTGTAGCCAGTTACCTGAGCCATAGGCAACTGCCTGGCCAATTGATTAAACTGTAATTGATTAATCTGTTCTCCATGCCTCGCATTTACCTGCCTCTAAATTCTGTCTGATAGCATTACTGACTGAAGTTCTCAGAGTCTACTGCAGTTCCAGAGGCTACCGGAGTCACTGTTTGTTTTGGTTGGTTTTTTGCTCAGACAAATTCTACTGATTGTAATTTGTCTAAGGAACTTTCATTTTAGCAGTACCATTGAGTTTTCGAATAAATTTCAAGACAAAAGAAATCAGAGTTGAAAAAGCTCTGGTTTTTAGGTGGACTGAATTCCCCGGGGAAAATGTCTGTGTTTGTGTCTGGTTCTCAGTCAGAAATCTGCAGCTTCTGTGTTTCTGCAGCTCCATTTCCTCATCTGTGTGACCAGCACATGTTTCAGATTAAATTAAAAGCCTTCACTCTCCTTCCTAAAGTTCTGAGGCCAAGAGGAGCCAAATTATTTTACTTTCAGATGTGATTAGTCTCAAGCCCAGAGGAGCCTTCTTTTGGCCTGGGTGTAATTGCGAAGCTAATCCCAGATAGACTGCATTTAACCCTTGCCTTCTGCCTTGCTCTGAGGCTTAGTGACAGGCCTACTATCTGAGCATCCTAACAGCCAAGCAATATTGCTTTCCTGTTCAAACTATGGTGAAACAGAGCTACCAGCAATCCTCAAATTTCAATATAGTGCACTCGTGAAAACATGAAAATCAAACATGGGAAAATTAAAACAAATATATATTACAACAGACTCCTATTTCTACAGAGAACAAAATTAAATCCCAAAAGTCCTTTCACTAAGTCTCAGCATTTGGGGTGTGTCCCTCAACTTTGTTCTTTTCTTATTAACTACCTTAGTGTTGATGTGTGTTCAGTGTATTCTAGAGGTGTGAGGTGTGTGACATCCTCATCCTCATCCACAGTATCAGAGCTTCATTCTCCCTCTACTGCTATTAAGTAATCATGAACTACAATGCCATTGTAACATGTTCGCATCTACCCCTTCATGTCGGTGAACATCCTAATGTCCTCTTGGCATCCTAGTTTGTAACAATTTTATTGACATATGCCCATCTACTGATTGATTATCAATTGAGAAATCAATTGTCATGATAATTTAAAATAAAATTTGAAAAACTGCATTCATCACTCAAGGCAGCAAATGGCCTTCTCCGAAGAGTCGTTCAGGCTCTGACTACTAAATCTACTAAATCTCAGTGCTTGGATGTCTGTTATCTCACACCGGATTCAAGCATGTTGATAAAGCCTGTTCTTTGAGAAGCATCATAGGGATGGGAAATATCTTCCACTCCATATGTAAATAAATTAAAGGATGAAAACTGTGGCCAATGCCATAATTTGCCAATTAATTGGGAAACACTCCATGAAACCTTGGCAGAAGCGAGGAGACAGAGCGACTGTTCACTGTGTTGGGAGAGCTGATATTTTTAGAACAGATTTCTCGAGGGATAAGTTATGTCCCTTTCCCTTCCAATGCCTTGCATTGCAGCACTAGCTGCTTTAGTTCACATTCCAGTCTTTAAAATCACAAATAAAAGGACCAAAGTCAGGTGTGGATATATTTCCTGAAGAATGATCGCTTCAAGAGCTAACCAAATCATCCTAGCGTGCACCGCAAGCCAGCGTTTCCATATGTGATGGATCTGGTGGATGACAATTATCTATAGGAGTCTAAGGTACTGAAAAGTCACAGTTTCCCAGGCATGTAGCAGACAGCTTAATGTCACAGGGCAGTGCTTTACACATGCATCTGATGGCGCTTGTGTAAACAAACATGTCATGCCTCCTGGAGTTTCAAAGTTCAGCATCTACAGTAAGTTTATCCCTCTTGTTGTAGTATTCACTGTGATAAAGCAGAACATATGTCAGCAGCAAGCTTATACATGGCATGTTTACAAAGTCTCTTGATACAGTCGAGAAACTGCCTGGTAGCTTGACCTAAGACATCATGATTGTGGACGTATATTCTAGAATCTTTGGCCAGTGACATGCCACTCATGACCCACCTCTCAGGATGTAGCTTGGCTGTAAGCAGTGCTTGACTGTGTGCTCAACTACAGTCTTTGGGGACAGGGGAAACACTGTGCTAAGACATTGCTCAGAGGCTTAAGAGCCGAGTTCTAGATCTAGTCAGGGTCCCAAACATTCCGGGTCTGTGACCATACAGCTTAAGGGGAGGGCATGACACTAGATAATTGCTCAGTTACTAGCTTGCAAAGTTTGCATTGTTTTACACGAAAGATAGACTACAGGGGAGTCATTTTTGCCACACACCTTGAAAATTTAATTTAATTTAAAAAATCTCTTGCACTTAATTGTTGGTTCACATATGCAAATTAGAAATGTCCCTTGACTTTTCTGATGGACTAAAGCTCATTTTTGTAGATTAAAGTTCTTTTAGCCTCCACATCCATTTATTTTTCTCAATTATTAGCATCCCTGATGAAACTGGTATCTTAAAATCAATGACCTGTGTTAGTGCATCATCGTAGCCTGGACTTCACAGTTCATCACAGGGTTTTTTCTCAATAGAACTCCTGCTGTGAGTTTTAAGAGTGTGTACTTACATCTATCCACCATTGCCATTCCATACAGGATAATTTTAATGCCATGTAAGTCTTATACTTGACCTGCTCTTTCCTCCCAATCTCCCTCCCTCCCTCCCTCCCTCCCTAATAGTTGCTGGTGACTACCATACTTTTGCCTTTTCTAGAACGCATAGCGTTGACATTATACAGTCTTATTACTGGATGTTATCACTTAGTAAACAAATCCTTTCGTGTCTTTTTATAACTGAATAGCAATTTCTTTTTAGTGCAGAATAGTATTTCCATGTCTGAATGTATCATAGTTTGCCCATTTACCCATTGATAGACATCTTAGTTGCTTCTGAGATGGCAGTTATAAATAGGGCTATTATCAACACCTCATGCAGGTTTTTATATGGCCATGATTTCTCAGCTCTTTTTTTACATAGCAAGGAGTGTGAAGCCTAGATCGCATGATGAGAGTATACTGACTTTTGTAATAAACAACCAGAACTGTTGTCTTCCAAAATGGCTGCTATTTTGAGCTCCCACCAGTCATGAGCAACAGTCCTTACTTCTCTCTGTCTTCCCAGACACTATCAATATTGCTGCCTGTACCCTAGACTTCGTCTGTTCTTACAGGTGCATGGTGCTCTCTCCTTGTTTAATTTGTGTTTCCCTGGTGACATGTAATATGGTGGGTATTCCTTTTACCCATTCTTGCAAACCCAGCTCTCTTTCAGAACATTATTCTGAAGCCCACAAATGTGTTCTTATCACATGTGTACAGAGAGACTGTGAAGAGATGCATGACCACAGTGGTCATCTCACTAATAGTAGCAAGCTTAAATCTTGTACATCTTGAAGGGATGCAAGCATGCCCCCAACGGTCATGAGAAGTTTATAGTTAGTCTTATGACTCTTGATTGGCTTTTCTCAGTGCAGCAAGCCAGCAAGTCACAGACTTAGTTCATGTCTTCCTTGTCTTTTCAACAAACTTAGCCAATAATCCACTGCCAAATCAATAATCTCAAGGGCACAATTATTTTTGAAGGTGGCCTGTTTCTTATCAGTAGCCAGCCAATATCCAAAGAAAAACAAAATTCAGCCACTGTAAAACATAATCTTTTGTTTCTCGAATTGTCTCACTAATTATCCAGTCATAGGCATTGCCAGTGCTAGAATTAGTGTTGCTATCCTCATGGGCTCACGCTTCACTGTGGATCCAGGCAGTTCTTCAGGCCTGGCGTGTGTGCATCCTGCTCTGGGACCGGCACAGCCTGGCAGGTTCCCCAGCCCATGCCGCTTGAAGAGCACTCGCTGGTCTCTCTCTACAGCTGGTCATTATCACCAGTACATACGTTTCCCCTCCTGGCCTGGATGTATAACAGGCAGGACAGCTGCTGTCCTCTTCTGTCCACTCCACCCAGTTCTCTCTTGGCCATGGTTTCAATAGCTGTTTTTAGAAAGAAACATTGCTGATTACTCCCATCAAAGAAACTAAGTGTCCTTTGAGATTTATAGATCACAGTACACTGTTGTTGTTGGTTTTTTTTTTTAACAAAAATTCAAGATGTACAAGGTTTAAGCTTGCTATTTTAGTGAGATGACCACTGTGGTCATGCATCTCTTCACAGTCTCTCTGTACGCATGTGATAAGAACACATTTGGTCTACTTTCCTAGCAACATACAGTAGAGCATCATTAATGATAGGAATCAGAGAACAGTGTGATGAGATAGGAGGGAAGAAAGTCATGGGAAAACTCGGTTTGAGTCAAACTTCCATGCCACTGAGACAAGTCGCTCCCTCGCTCTTCCGTTCCTGGCCTCAGAAGCTAGCAAGAAAGCAGTGTTGCGCCCTCTGGAATCTATTCCTGCCACTACCTGAAATTACCCTTGGCCAATCCCTCTCCCATAGAACAGCAGCTAAGCGGAACTTCTACATGGGGCTAGTGGTGGAGAGTGGGTTTGAAGGTGGGAGAGCCCATTCATGGAGAGCCTGGAGGTTGCAGTCCAGGGAACAAGCACTCTTTTCTCCAACTCTTCCAGCATTGACCTTTGTCAATGTTAATATGTAAAACACACTAGATAATAGATGCACACTAAATATTACACAAAATACGTGTCTTTCTGAGTGTCTTGGTTATTTCAATCAGTATACTAATCTCTGTTTCCAGCCATTGCATTGAAACTGTTATGAATCCATTCTTCTTCGTGGCCTAATAAGCCCCACTGTGCATATACAATGTACGTAGACACATCCTGTATCTAGCTAGCTACTGCTGTAATCAGTTATCAGGTACCCAGGCTTACTCTGCATCTTGATCGCTGTGAGTAGTGTGCTTCAGGGAACATGAGCATCCTGCATCTCTGTGGCGTACCAACTAGATTCCTCTAAGTGAACATATGCACATGTGGTATAGGTGAATTATCAGGTGTGCCGACTATATTCTTATGAGTATACATACACACGAGTGGTGTAGATGGATTATTTGGTATCTCTTGTCCATAAAAATATGACTTGATAAAATATCAGTAGTTACTAAGGTACTAGGAACTGGGATCTTTTTAAATGTTTTAAATTCTTCAAAAGATGTATAGCTAATATTTATGTCATGTTGACCTTTGAAATCAAATTCTCCAATGATTACAACTGTAGAGGACACCTTTCCCCAAGCCTTATTTTGTGTATCTAGTCACAGTGTAAAATATTTGAGGAACTAAAATTAAATTGTTTCTAGTATCTGCACGGAAAGCTCAGTGGTTAAGAACACATGCTGATCTTTCAGCGAGCCCAGTTCAGCTTCTAATACCCATTTCAGGCCACTCACAGCCACCTGGAACTCCAGCTCAGGGGAATCCAACAGTCTTTCTGGCCTTCAAGTCCACCTGCACACATATTGGTGTATCCACACAAAGACATACATGCACACACATACACATAATTTAATAAATATAGATACCTTTAGCTGTAGTCTCAGTTAAAGTCCCTTATATAACATACCTCAGTATTTCCATACTGATTCCCTCCCCACCCCATCCCCTGAAAGAATCCTCAGATCTCCACACTACCTGGTACAAATAAATAGACATGCTATGCAAATGCACAGTCACGAAAAAAAAAAAACTCAATGTGTTCAGTACAGACTCAAGGTGGTTTTTAAAGTATTTTTGATTGGTAGTTATTATAATTCACTGATAGAGAACATGCAGACACAAAGAATCAACTGCAGGAAAATTGACTGAGTTGGGAACCCTAAATTTTATATTTGGAATTGCTGCTATCTGGCTTTCCTAACTTGACCCCTTGTCAGCTTGGGTAACTGTTAAAAAAAACAAGCAGAAACCTGAAATAATAACAGTATATAACAGTTTTTCTTGGTGATTGTGTGCAATAAAGTATGTCAGAGTATTTCCAAAAGATTTAAAGTATTCCATAAGTGTTTTGTGTTTAGGACAAAACCTAACTGCAGGAAAATGTGTTCTAGAAATGCTAGAGGAGCCATGGCATTTGTTTCTAATCTCTAAATCACACTCTTTGGAAAATGTTCTATTCTTATGTTTTTACAGCAAAGAGTTATAAAAATATAAGAGACAGGAGCAAAGGGAAGAAATAGGCACAGCTGCCGGCAACCATTAGGGTGAGTTAGAATGTGTGTGGACTGAGTGTAGGTGCCCCCCCCTGTGTTTCCTGGGGAGTCAGATCCACAGGCACAGAGGAGAAAAGCTAAAGTCCATCTGGGAACGCTAAACCAATTCTGAAATGCTTTTATGTGCAAGAATCAGGTTATAAATGCTATTAATCTGTATTTGTCTTTTTTATCCTCTATTTTCTTAGTTGTTATTGCTTGGGGTTTTTTTTCCAATTAAACTCTAACTTTGGGGGATTGGATTCAATTGTCCTGTGAAAGAAACTGAAGCTAAAACTAACCAAGAAATGTTGTCTGTGACTTAGACATGTTTCACTTTTAGAACATATGAAAAAATGCCCAGTTATTGACCAGCGTGAGCTATGGCTTTCTTACTTGATAGTTTCCTCTGGGATTTCATGTCATCAGGTCTTGTGGTGATGTACATGTGAAATGTCCCCATAAGGTCAGGTATTTAAACCCTGTCTCACTTGTGACCCTACTTGGGTGGTCATGGACCTTTGAGGCACAGCTTGCCTGAAGGACACATGACACTAGCATGGGCTTTGAGTGTTTGCAGCCGTATCCCACTTTCAGTTTTCTTGCACTGTTTTATGTTTGTGGCTGAGCTTCTTCTCAGGCTGCCTGTTGCCATGTCTCTCTCAACATTATGGACTCTCCCTCTGGAGCCATAAGCCAAAATAAATTCTGTCTTCTGCAAGTTGCTTTTGGTCATAGTGTTTTATCCCAGCAAGAAACAAGTGACTAATACAAGTTTCATACAATTTTAGTACAACTTGGGGAATTTTCTTCATAAAAGGAGCATTATCTGCATATGGAAAACAATTCATAAATACTATTTTTTAGCAGAAAAATAAAACAGGATAAAAAACAGAATGCAACCCAGGTTTGGGATTGTTTGGAGAAGCTTCCCAAACATTTCCACCTATGGGATAGCCAGGCTAAACACAGGGAGCTCCCTCTAAACTCTGAGGCATTTTCCAAGGCTGACAGCTGCCTAGCTGCCTGACATTGAACCTTGGGACAAGCTTTAAGAATTTATACCCCTCCTCTACAAAAAAAAAACAAAGAAAGTAAGAAAGAAAGAAAGAAAGAAAGAAAGAAAGAAAGAAAGAAAGAAAGGAAGAAAGAAAGAAAGAGTCTAGACAGGAAGCTGTTGAAGAGAGTCCTTAAAAACCATGACAAAGTTTGGCAGTGGTGGCACATGCCTTTGATCTCAACACTAGAGAGATAGAGGCTTGGGGGTGCCTGTGAGTTCATTGGAAGTCAGTCTGGTTTACAGACTGAGTTCCAGGAGACCCAAGGCTACACAGAGACACCCTGTCTTGAAAAACCAAAACAACAAGCAAGCAAACAAACAAACAAATAACAACAAAAAAATATAATAAAGATGCTGACAGCTCTTCACAATGGATACTTTTGGAAGGGGCGGGGTTGTACTCCCCCCCTTTTCTTGAAGCCACTAGTCAGTGGAAGTTTGACCGTGCTCCAGTGAATATATGAGCAATACCAATTGGACTTTGGAAATTTCATTTCGTTTATTTGTTTTTGGGGAATGTGATGGAGTACAATTGTACAAAATTTCCAAACAATTAATAAAATATTATGTTGCAGGGAAGGGGTGATATAAACATAACTGATTTGTCCTTAACCAGTAACAACCAGAATGAATCCTGAGACTGAAATCAGCATGCTCCTATCCCCAGTTACCTATGTATTGTTCTGCACACACACACTGGGAGCCTGAGCAAAAATCTTGGAGAGAGCGTGTGCTTAAACTTCTGACTGCTTTCCCAGGCTCGGGAAACTCTCTGCTCCCTAGGATCAATCCAACCAAGGTTCCCAAGGCTTCAGCTACCTCAAACTTGTTGGTTTGCTTTGTCTGCTTAGGTCAGAAGGACTGCTGGGCTTAGCATGGATTGTGACCCCTTTGCCAGAGTCAGGACACCGTCTCTAGACAGAATTCCCAGAGAACTGTGGGTCTCAGCTGTTGGGGTCCTCTTCTCTGAGTACTGCATTCTTTTCTGTAAAGTTTGTCTTTAAAATTTATTTTATTGTGTTTTACCTGTGTGTATGTCTGTGTACTATGGGTGTGTAGTGCCCACAGAGACCAGGAGAGGGCATTAAATACCTTGGTACTGGAGTGACAACTGGTTAGGAGCCACCTGTGGGTGCTGGAAATTAACTTAACTGCTGAGCCTCTCTCCAGCCCCAGTATTGTACTCTTACACTTCCTGCTGTCCATTTCCTAGAAATTATTTTCTCACCTTTTTTTTGCCCAGTTGCTATGTTACAAGGTATAGTTAATTTCCCTAATTTATTTTCATATATTCCTTTAATCCTTTTATTTTTTTAATTCTCAGGTATTCATCTTCTTGTTACTTTAATTTTTTTCTATTCTCAGGACTCTTGAATTTTATGCTGAGGAATGAAAAAATGTATTTCCCTCTGAATTTTTGTTTTACTTTAAAGATGAAAACCACAGAAAATACCCACTTAAAATGTATGTTTTGTCAAGATAAATATTTGTGAAGTTTTTAAGAACATCAAAGTGTTTCAGCTCATAAAACTCTAAGTCATTTATATGAAGTATTTATAAATTTTTATCTAATTATATATCTCAGATGTATAATTAGTATTAATTTATATAATCTTCACATACTTGTATACTCATGAATTTATTCCTCTAGTGACAAAAGCAAAAGTAACAAATACCATTGCTTTACATGTTATTACAATCAGGGAAACAAACAGGTTGCCTTTTCTGAGTCTCAGTCTCATTGATAAAATAATTTAAAAACAGACTGAGAAGGAAACTCTAGGACCATTCTGGTAGGGTTCGAGATAAGAACAACAAGACAGGAAGGAGTAAATTTCAGCCATTTCCAAGAGGATGGAGATGGAGAAGAGGGAGAGAGAAGTGAGAAAGGGAGGGAGGAAGGGGGAAGAGAAAGAGGAACAAAACATGACTTTTGGAGGTAGGATCTAAGAACGTCAAGCATGTTCAGCAATAGAGGCTGGCAAGCAGCTGCATGGAGGAAATGGGGGCACTTCTGGGAAAGACCATTGTGTCTGCCAGGGAAAGCTTTTGGCTACTGTCTGGAAAAAGAGAAAGAAAGAGGAAAAGCATTTTACATTCTGTTAGAACTCGGAAACATAGGCAGTCTCAGCAGTGCTGCATGGACAGCTCTGTAAGTGGGTAGGCTGGGAGGAGGGGCTTCTGGGCCGGATGAATGTATTGTCTCATTATGGGAATAATTATTCCTCCCATCTCCTTGGTGTGTTTTCAGGTGACTGAATTTCCTGAAGTGTAATCGCCTGACCATGGCTGTGTGAATAACAGCCATGGCTGGATTAACTCTTAAGTGAGAAAATGATCCTATGTAATGTTCTTATCCTTGGAGCAGATCAGAATGTCATGTCTCTACCCAGGCCAGAGGTGGTACTCAATTTTAATTATTTTGACCAGGTGGAGGTAACTTTCCATAATGTGCTTCAACAAGGCTATGATACCTCCACCTCTTCATGTAGTAGTTTAAATCCTAAGGGGCAGTTGAGATGTTTCCCTTTCTTGTGTTTCCTGGGGAACAGGAGGTGGACTCCAAAGACAATCATAAAAGAAGCATCTATCTTCAATGGCATCCCAGGCTGCTAAGCCCCACCTAGCTGCCTAACTTTATACTATACATATTTTCTAGCCCTTTGGTGTTTAATGTCTTGGAAGTATATGTTATTCACCTCAATGAACTATTAATCAAACTCTAAAGAGAAAATCCTAATTAAAGAAAATCTAATTTAAAATGTTCTTTAAGTAGATAACTGTTACCTTTCAGGTAATATATGGAGAGGCTCCTTTTGTGAAAGCACAGGGAGTATTTAAGCAAGCAATACTTTCATGAGGCTTTCCTTAGCCTCTTTCTTCTAATTAATGGGAATGAAATTATTACAGGAAGCTGGAGAGCTGTGTTTAGATCCCAGAGACATGTGCCAGAAAACATTTTGATTGGGTTTATGGGATGTCACTGATAACCAAATGAGTTGTCTTTTGTAATATGCTCAGTGTGTGTTTGTAAGTAAGCTGACTAACTTTGGCCTCTCGAGTGACAGGAGCAACCTTTGAATTAAGAATTATTAATGACAGCCATTAGCATCAGCTTTGGCTTCCTCCAGGGAAGAGAAATTTCACAATTTGCACAGTGTGCCTTATTTATTGTGGAAAATGTCTTTTCATAGCATGGCTTACTTGTAAATTTTATTGAAGAGTCACACATTGGAGAGGCTCATTGTTCTCTACTATAAATAAAAGAAATGAAGTTTTGGTTGAGAATCTTGATAGAATTGAAAGAAGAACTTACAATATACTATGGCATCATTAAAAAACCATGAACTTGTAACAAATGAAATGATAGCCTTCCCTCTTCCTCCTGGCTGATTTACAGAGCAGAAAACATAGCATGGCGTTAAAGTCTCTTGAAGAAGTAAAAGAAGAGCCAGCTGCAAGTGGCTTCATATTTCTCTCTTCCAGCTACAGGATAATTTTTATCTGTTTTCCAAATGTCTTTTATGGTTTCTGATCATTCATAATCACTACCCACAAAACTCAGTCAGCATTAGATACATCTTTAGATTTTATTCCAGTTGGTAAAGTGAACTCCAGAGAGTTTGCCCACCTTCTCTCACCGAGATTATTAGCACACATTCTAACTGCTCTCCTGAATTCCTCCTGCTCTTTTCTCCCCTTTCTTCCTCTGGCCTCATGTCAATGGAGTCATCACCTTGTAATGTCTTAGCTGCAGGCTGTGGATGATGATCTCACTTCTGACTGTTCTAGGGTCATAGCTGAAATTTCACTTTGACTTCTTAATGTCTGTGGCAAAAGTTACCATTGGGGGATTTGTCATAGTGGGGACATTACAGGAAGAATTTTACAACTCAGATTTCACTCTCACTGGCTAACTCTCACATCTTGATTAACCCATTTTTTCTGATCTATGTTAGCCATGTGGCTCAGTACCTTTTTCAGCTGGCAGCTCACACCTGCTGCTTCGGTGGTCTGGGCAGGAATGGGAGGAATCAACTTCCTCCTTCCCAGAATTCTCCTGTTCTCATTACATCATTTCTACTTCCTGTCTTGTTTTCCTGCCTATATTTTCTGCCTGGCCAATCAGCGTTTATTTATAACATGACTGACAGATTACAGACAGTTCTCCCACAGAATCTCTTAGGAGTCTGATGGAATCCATGGGTGACCAACTACAGTGGTGTTTGACTTTTTTAAGATTGAACTTTGTTCTCTTACCAGTTTTACTTTAAAGTTCTAGACATTTTTCTCAGATTTACCTTTTATTTGATTTTAAAAGTTGGGCCATGTGAAAAGAGACCTTTTATAATGATAATATAATTAAGGATGAATGGTGATTTCTTCACACACTTGAGTTCTGGATATTAGAAGCTCTTAGTGCACACTTTGGAACTCTCAGATTTAAGCTGGTGGCTGGCCTCAGTCCACTTGGAGACAGCTAATGTTGGAAAGAAGTATTACTACATTTGCTTAATAATACTTTTGAAGTAAATGGTGTCCTTCTGAAAGGCCCGACTTGCAAAGCTCCCAGATGTTTATGCAGGTAAATCCATCTCTGAGGGTGTTGGGACTGCTCTGTTGGTAAAGGTGAGTACTGATCCAATGCTACACCCTAGCAAAAGAAACAAGTTTGGCAGAGGCTTTAGCAGCTCACCAAGTAAGGCATGTGATCTTGAAGTCCCCATCAATGTCTTTAGTAATGACTTTGTGTTGTAAATCAAAATGAAAATCCATTTATTCAGGGATGGTAATGCCTCCAAATGATCTTTTATTGTATAAGATTGTTTTGGGTATCCTGGGTTTTTTTGTTTTTTCCATATAAAGCTGATTATTGTCTTCTTAAGGTCTGTGAAGAATTTTGATGGGATTTTGATGGGGATTGCATTGAATCTATAGATTGCTTTTGGTAGAATTGCCATTTTTACTATGTTGATCCTCCCAATCCAAGAGCAAGGGAGGTCCTTCCATTTTCTGGTGTCCTTTTCAGTTTCTTTCTTCAAAGACTTAAAGTTCTTGTCAAATAGATCTTTCACTTCCTTGGCCAGAGTTACCCCAAAATATTTTATACTATTTATGGCTATCGTGAAAGGTGATGCTTCTCTGATTTCGCTATCTGCTTCCTTATCCTTAGTGTATAGGAAGGCAACTGATTTTTTGGAGTTGATCTTGTATCCTGCCATATTATGAAAGGTGTTTATCAGCTGTAGGAGTTCTTTGGTAGAGTTTTTGGGGTCGCTTATGTATACTATCATATCATCTGCAAATAACGTTAGTTTAGCTTCTTCCTTTCCAATTCGAATCTCCTTGATCCCCTTATGTTGTCTTATTGCTATTGTTAGGCAGTTTGGATGCTCACCTTACTAGACCTGGATGGAGGTGGGTGGTCCTTGGACTTCCCACAGGGCAGGGAACCCTGCTTGCTCTTCGGGCTGACAAGGGAAGGGGACTTGATTGGGGGAGGGGGAGGGAAATGGGAAGCGGTGGCGGGGAGGAGGCAGAAAACTTTAATTAATTAATTAAATTTTAAAAAGAGTAATAAACCCGCTTAACCAATAAAAAAAAGAAAATCCATTTATTCTTTATCTGATAGTTTTGTTTGGTGTCATCATCTGAATATCCCTCTTGGGCCAGCAAGAATAGACACCTGTGAGGTGTCCTCAGACCTTCATCTGTGGACCACTTACATGTACTTCCCACTGTAAAACAAGAATCTCATTGCCAAATGTTGCTTTCAGTTTTCCCTTTGGTTAGCTTCTGCCTCACCTCCTTAGTGTTGGCTGAACTACTATCTCCTGAGGTTGTTGATGCTCACTGTTGTAAGAGGTGTTCAACAGGAGCTTCTGGCTTACCCCTGCATGATCCAGGAAGCCCCATTCCTGTCTTTCTCCAAACCCCACCTGCTCAGAGGATTTCCAAACAAACAAGAGGTGCCAAAAGTCCAGTTCCACATCGTTGACAGCTTTTGTAGCATTTTGATAGTCAGAACATAGATGAAGATCCCTATGTGTGCCCTGTGGCTCGGACATCACCTTATTCTACTGTCACATTGCCCCATTGGTTTCTTTAAGTGTTTTATAAATATCTCATTATGCATGTCAATTCTCCTATAATTTTTAATTTAAGATATTTTTAATTGTAACAAAATACACATGATATAATTTCCCATCTCACCTACTTTTTAATGTTTAGTATCAAACATATGCATTGTTACATCACCCTTCTCCAAATACCATATTTTTTCCTTCTTACAAAATGATGTCATATCCATTATTACTCTATATACTTTGTACAACTAGAACCACTGGAGATTTGCTTTTCTGTCATTGTTTTATACAGCATCATGTTCTCAGACTAATCTCTGTCAGGGCATACGTCATATCTCCTCCTCACTGTGGGCTGTGTGAAGCCTTCTTTTGATGGAGTCAGTGGTCTGCTCGAGGTCTACACCATGTTGATGTGTGTAGCCGTTGGTGATTACTCCTTGCTGCCGCCGATCATTCCATTATGTCATCATTCTCTAAGTTATCTCTCCATTCGGGATTCTAGCTGGACTTTTTTCATTGTGGCACGGGAAGCTCATTGGTAATGTTGCTGAAACAACCTTGTTCATGCTGTCTTCGTCATAATGTATGTACCTTTGCAAGAGTTTCCTGAAGTGTGCCGATCTCCCCAGGGGAAAGCACTGCATCCTGCTACTGTTTGGAGTATTGGTGATGGAGCTTCTGGATTTTACTACCCATAGACCAGGGATAAAATGTAACATAGTTTCAGTCAATAATGAATTCTTCACCTCATCACAGAACACAGAGCATTGGCACAAGTGATAAATTGGAAGTTCAAGTGGGTGAGAAACAAACCCTGAGAAGCCCCCTTTAAAAAGTGTGTTTGTAACACTCTGTAAAAAGACTCTTGCCTCACCATGCTTAGAGGCCTACAATGAGCATAGGGAGACATACTTGTAACCCCAAACCTGCCCATCACAGGTGGAAATTGCATCTCCCTCTTAGAAATGGTGGTAGAGAAAAGTGTGATTCACGGAGTTCTCATGGACAGTGTGCACTTGACCTGTGCTTTTACGGCCACCCTTCCTTAAGTGCCTGTGCCTTGCCTTTAAGAAAACTCTGGTGGTTTTTTTAGACGGCAGCAGCCTCATGGAAAGGCCTGACTGGGAGATACTGTGAATCAAGACCCTGGTCTTCAGTTAGATCAAGGCTTGATTTAAATCTCAGTGATGCTATGTCTAATGGCCATGTATTGATATGTTCTAATGGCCATGTATTGGTATGTTCTAATGGCCATGAATTGGTATGTTCTAATGGCCATGTGTTGATATGTTCTAATGACCATGAATTGGTATGTTCTAATGGCCATGTGTTGATATGTTCTAATGACCATGTGTTGATATGATCTGAGCTCTCCTATTCTATTTGCTCAGCGGCGAAAGAAGTTATTTATACACCTAACCACTTTCTATGAGGAGGAAGAAGAAAAAAGTCATAAAGTTTCTGTGGGAATTACACTAGAAGGTGTTTAAATTTTCAAAACTACTTTGGCAATTGTTAAGTTTATTTTCAAAAATCATTGTTCAGTTGGCTTTGGGCCATCATGTTTTGTTTTGTTACAATGGATTGAATGCTTACTTCATATTGGCTAGAAAAGCTTCCCACAGATTATTGCCTCCAATTGACATTTGCCACACATTTATAGAGCAGTTATAATTACCTTCCAACTGATAATGTTTAGGAGCAAAAATGCTGAGTAGCCAGTTCAAGATCCCATAGTTAGTAAGCAGGGAAGCAGGGCTACGGCTGAGTTTCATTGTCCCCTCTGCCCTAATGGTTTTTGTTATATTATCTGTCGCAGTAAGCTGGCAAAAGTTCTTCACCACCATGTTTACCTTGACTGGCTTTACATCTAACACATCTTCACTGCTCTTGTCTAGACAACAAAATACACTGACGTGAAGGGAGCCGAAGCCTAAGCTTGAGAGCTCAAGCACACACTCGTGTACAGAGGCTGCAACGTTCAGAAACATCCACATCCAAGATTTAATTTGCATCTTAGGACTGACTCTCTAAGGGATCTCCCTTCTCCAATAGTGACTTAACCATTAATCAACTACGCAGAGTTATAAAGGAGCTGATGTGTTTTCCCTCAGAATCCAGAAGGCAAAACCAAGAGTGAAAATACAACTTTAGATAAATGTATAAAGCTTTGAGGCAAATGATGTGTGGTCTCTGCTAGCATTACCTTTCTCAGCGCTCTTTCTCTCTCTCTTCCCCTCCCCCCCAAAGACCCCCAGAGTGGGAAGACTCTCACTCAAGTCTCGGGATAGCACGACCCCCCAGGAACTCATGAGAGACCATCCTTGCTGCAATCACACGAGGTTTATTGACAGGACAGGAACCAGTGCACTGGGGCCGAAACTCATTTCCCACGCAGGGGTAGAGGTCGACCCCGAGTAGCTGGGAAAAGGGGTATTTAAGAGAAGAAATCACAACCCAGTAATCCAAAGGGGGTAGGGAGGGCGTCATTGAAAAAATTCCAAACATACCAGTGATAATCACAAAGGGGATAACTCCCTATTTCTCAAGATTATTCTTAAGATTATAATCTAACTTTTTGTTCAGCTAGTTCCTGGAACAGAGTCACTGAACCTGCTAACCTAGATTTTTGGTTCTTCTCCCCATGCTAGATTTTTTTTTTTTTTGGCTCTACTCTTTCTGCTAGAGGTTTCTGAATTTATCCGGGTCTTTCACCCCCCTTCTTTTGTCTCTCTCTCTCTCTCTCTCTCTCTCTCTCTCTCTCTCTCTCTCTCTCTCTCTCTCTCGTGCTCTCATGTGTGTGTGTGTGTGTGTGTGTGTGTGTGTGTGTGTGTGTGTGTGTGTGTGTTGATAATAACAGTCTCACCTATGGCCTTGAAATTTCCCAGAGAAGGAGCAAGAAGCTGGCTGGTTGCCAAGCCTCCACCACTGCTGGAAACACCACACAATATACCTCACCTCCTGAGGGCCCAGATGAAGCTGCCTGTTTGAGATAAGTCTTTATGTATCATGAACTTATGCATATGCAGGAAGGAGAGTGTAGATGTCATGCCATGCTGAGTGCCATAGCCAGTTCCAAGCAGTACTTTAAATATAGCATCAGATGGTAGCAAGGCTGTGCACATTGCAAAGCGGTACTAACCAGACCAGCAACATCACATTGTGCTTATTACAGTTTCATTTTGCTGGGACCAACATGTGCTGGCGTGTTATGATTGGGGGCCTCGAGTACCAGCCTCAGTACCCCCTCAGGACTCAGAATTGGATGTCTATGGCAGGCGAGAATCTGAGGGTAAAAAATTAACTCAAGTACGTTACCTCTGCATCTTTACTTTTCATGCAAGGGGAAAAAATGAAGTGAAGGGGATGCAGAGGAGAGGAAGAATAAGAAGAGGAAGGGAAGAATAAGAAGAAAGGAGAGCAAGGGAAAGAAGCAGACGTAGCAAAGACAAGAATAAGTAAGGGCTGATCTCCCTGAGGTTTCTAGTTTTTACAGACACAGTTGGAAAATTCCATAGTCAAGGACAATGACAATATGCATATCAAAAACCGCAAAAAGGGCAGGTAGAACCTGACAAAGCAGTACTCTGGAACAAGTGACCTAACCCAGGAGAGAGCCAGCATTCAAGGGGAAGTATTTATCCCAAACCACTAGATAAAGTTACTCAACGTCCCTGAATCCCCGATTCAGCCATTCTCCTCCTCTAATTTCTTTCCTGATAACCAGCTTTGGGGATGCCCAGATTTGTTTGTTAGCAAAGGTGGAGCATGCTGCCTTACTGCTTGGTGCTTGTCTGGTATAGAAATTTCTATATGGTCTGTTAGCAGGTAGTTTTGTGGGACTGACTCTGTAAATTTGACTGTTAGAACAAAGAGTGGATGCCATTGCTCCCAGGCCTCCTGGTGTGGGGAATGGAGCAAGGTCATTCCACTGCGAGTGCAGAGGCTACACTGCTCAGGTGTTCTGGGAATGAGTCCCATTTTGAACGGAAAAATCATGGCTTCACAAGGTTTTTACAGATATAACAGTGACTTTTCCAAAAAACAAATGCTCCCATAGCTCTGAAAAATGTGTTGTTGCATGTGGACAGGTGCGTAAACACTTCCCACGGATCTACCTATTGGTCTGTGGGCTCCATCAGGTTACAGTGCAGTAAGACTGAAACAAGAGAAGAGAAAACCCTAGGAAAGCTGCAGTCCGGGTGCAGTGACTCGGTGGTCCCCTTTGTCTGCCAAAGGGGTCTATAAGCTCAGCCGTCATCAGGAAGAGGTGGCACATAGGTTAGAGTGTGCTTTGCGAGGCAAATGTGGGGACAACAAACCTGCTGAGGACAAATGGAATCAGCTCTCTAAGGAAGGGAAGCCTTGGGACCATAGAGGTTGTTAAGGACCAGAGTGAACTCAGGGCACGGTGGAACTTTGATTCTGAGGCAAAGTCAACTAAAACTCCTTTCAACTCCTTTGCACAATTTTAAAAGAACATATGTGCCTTGTGCCAGTGAGGTGGCTCACTGGATAAAGGTGCTTGCCCACAAGCCTGACATTCTGGGTTCAATCCTTAGGACCCATATAATCAAAGGACAGAACCAACTCCCACAGCTTTATTGTCTGTCCTACACACACACACACACACACACACACACACACACGAATAAACAAGTAAATTAACTTTAAAAATAAAAATGACACATGTTATAGGAAAATGGTGTCATATCCCTCCACTTCTTATAGTCACAAGATTCTTTTTTCTTTTAACAGAATTAATTTTTACTTTTAAGAGTACCGTATATCTATGTGGCATTTGAGACTTATAGAAAACATGATTTTATTGTAAAAATCCCCAGGTTCTAATGCAGATGATCAAGAATGACGGCATGACGCTAAACTGAAATTTCAAGGAAGCCATGCCCAGAAGGCCACGGGCTAGGTGAAAGATTTATGGTGCAGGTGACCCTGGCTGGCCCCACGTCTGGTGGGAGACAGCAGACAAACATGCCATGCCGGAGAGAGCTTGGGTATAGAGAGTTTATTCAGTGGGTATTGGGAGGGTATAAGGGTAAGGGGGCATGGAGGGAAGAGTAAGAGAGAGGAGGGGAGAGAGAGAGAAGGAGGGAGAGAGAGAGGGAGGGAGGGAGTAAGCCCCGTCTACTCTCTCCCCTTTCCTGCTGAGGCAGGCAGATTTTCCTTCCTGCTTGCAGACTGACTCTCTTCCTTTTCTGTCTCCATCTCGAAGAGGCAACTTCCGCCTCTCCCCACTACTTTCCCCCTTCTGTCTATCTGTCTGTCTGCCTGTCTGTCTGTCTGTCTCTCTCTGTCTCTCTGTCTCTGTCTCT
>NC_022018.1:7439794-7447274 GCF_000317375.1 Microtus ochrogaster
CTCTCTCTCTCTCTCTCTCTCTCTGTGTGTGTGTGCTGGCCTTGATCTCACAGAGATCCACCTGCCTCTGCCTTCCTAGTGCTGGGATTAAAGGCGTGTGCCACCACCGCCCAGCCTCTAATTTCCTTTTCTAATGAGATCTATCTTCCTGCCTAGTGCCGTACTTCATCTAACCTCTGTGGGTCTATGGATTGTAGCGTGCTTACCATTGACTTTCCAGCTGATATCCACTTTTAAGCAAACACATATCTTTCTCCATCTGGGTTGCCTTACCTAGGATGATTTTTTTCTAGTTCCACCCATTTACCTGACAATTTCATGTCATTTTTTAATCACTGAGTAATATTTCATTACATAAATGTACTACTACATTTTTTATCCATTTATCTGTTAAAAGGAAATTGGAGTTGTTTCTATTTTTGCTATCATGAATAGAGCAGCAATGAATGTGACTAAACAGGTATTTCTGTGGTATGATGAAGCATCTTTTGTTTATATGACCAAGAGTGATATAGCTAGGTCTTGAGTTAGATGGATTCCCATCTTCCTTAGGAACCTCCGTTATTTTCATACTGCCTGTACTCGTTGACACTCTCATTAGCAATGGGTGAGTGTTCTCCTTACTCCACATCCTTGCCAGCATGAGCTATCTTTTGTTTCATTGATCTTAGCCTTTCTGGTGGGTATGAGATAAAAATCTCAAAATAAGTTTTGATTTACATTTTTCTGATGGCTAAGGATGTTGAACATTTCTTTCAGTGTTTCTCAGGCATTTCAGTTTCCTCTTTTGAGAATTCTCTATTTAGATCTGTATGCCATTTTTAAATGTGTTATTTGTTTTCTTGATATTTAGTTTCTTGAGTTCTTTATATATTTTGGATATTTGAAAGACCCTACAGACCCCCTCCTCAAAACCCGCAGCTAGCATGCTCCTGGGGGAACGTCCTGTTTGCTTAAAATAAAAAAATTCTCCTGATCAGCAGCCAGCCTGCTCTCGTAAGAACATCCCATGTGCTTGAGAGAGCAGGATGTCTATGAGATAGGAAGACTGCAAGGCAGGATGTCAATAAGATAGGACATCAACAAAGCAGGTTGACTGCAAAACAGGATATCTATAAAGACTGTTGCCAGACATCCATGCTGAGAGAGGAAACCATTCATGCCCCCCGCCTCATTCTGATAACCACGCTTTTGCTTCTATAAACTTGCTTTTTGCTCTTCCCTATAAAAAGCCCGCCCTCCAGTTGGCAGGCGAGCAACTCCTCCGAAAGACTTTGCCGCCCGCAGGTACCTGTGTTTACTCAATAAACCTCTTGCTAATTGCATCCTATGGTCTGGACTCGGAGTGTCCTGGTTCTGGGGACTTCATTGGAGAAAAAGGTCCTCTCTGAGGGTCTTTTAGATTAATCCTCTCTGGGATGTGGAGTTGGTAAAAAAAAAATCTTTTCCAACTCTGTAGGCTCTCACTCTGTCTGAATTAAGGTGTCCTTTGCCTTATAGAAGCTTTTCCATTTCATGAAGCTCCATTCATTAATTGTTGATCTCAGTTTGTGCTGTGTTCTGTTGAGAAAGTCTTCTCCTGTGCCAATGAATTCAAGGCTATTCCCCACTTTCACTTCTATCAGGTTCAGTGTGCCTAGTTTTATGTTGAGGTTTTTGGTCCATTTGGACTTGAGTTTCTGTGGGGTGATAAATGTGTATCTATTCACACACTTCTTTCTACATGTCCAGTGTGATTAGCACTATTTGTTGGAGATACTGTCTTTTTTTCACTATGCATTTCTGGCTTCTTTGTCAAAAATCAGGTGTCCAAATATGTGGATTTATGTTTGGCTCTTGAATTCAATTCCACTGATCAATGTGTATGTTTTTGTGTCAATCCCATTATTTTTATTACTGTAGCTCTGTAGTGTATTTTGAGGGTGGGGTTGGTGATACCTCCATCAGTTCTTTTATTATTCAGGACTGTTTTAACTAACCTGGGTTCTTTATGTTTCCATGTGAAATTGAAAAATAGTTATTTCACAATCTGTGAAAAATGTGTTGGAAGTTTGATAGTGATCACATTGAATCCATGGATTGCTTTTGTTAGGTTGACCATTTTTATTATATTAATCCTACTGATCTATGTACATGGGTAATCTTTCCATCTTCTGATAACCTCTTCAGGATCTTTCTTCAATGTCTTAAAGTTTTTCACTTGCTTGGCTAGAGTTAACTCAAGATATTTTATATTATTTGAAGATACTGTGAAAGGTGCTATTTTGATAATTTTTTCTTAGTCTGTTTGTCATTTGTACATAAGAGGGTAACTGATTTTATGAGTTAATTTTGTATCCAGCTATTTTGCTGAAAGTGTTTATCAGGTATAGGGGTTTCCCAGTGGATTTTTTAGGATCACTTATATATACTAACACAGCATCTACAAATAAAGATACCTTGACTTCTTCCTTTCTAATTTGTTTCCCTTGAACTCCTCCAGTTGTCTTATGCTCTAGCAAAGACTTCAAGTACCATGTTGAATAGCATGGAGAGAGTGCAAAACCTTGTCTTGCTCTTGATTCTAGTGGAATTGCTTTGAGTTTCTCTCCATTTAGGCTTACCATCTCTGGGCTTACTGTAAACTACATAGAACTGTAAACTGTATATTAAGGTACATCCCTTGTATCCCTCCAGGACTTTTATCATGAAATTGTGTTGGATTTTGTCAAAGTCCTTTTCTCCACCTAATGAGATGATCATGTTGTTTTTGTCTTTGTTTGTTTTGTAGTGTATTGTGTTTATTGATTTTCATATGTAGAACCATTCCTTCATCATTAGGATGAAAGCCACTTGAGCATGGTAGGTAAAATATTTGATGTGTTCTTGAGTTTTGTTCACAAGAATTTCATTGAGAATGTTTGCATTTATGTTCATAAGGGAAATTTATCTGTAATATTCTTTCTTTGCTTGTTTTTATGTGGTTTGGGTATTAGGGTAATTGTAGCCTCATAAAACAATTGGGCAGTTTTCCTTTTGTTTCTTTTTTTGTGGAATAATTTGAGGCGTATTGGCATTAACTAGTTTGCTAGAACTATGAACTAAAATTACCTGAGCCTGTCTTTTTTTTGTTTGCTTGCTTATTTGGTTGATTTTATTGGTAGCCTTTTGATTACCACTTCTATTTCACTAGGAGTTATAGATTTGTTTAAGTTGCTTATTGTATCTTGATTTAACTTTGGTAAGTGATATTATCAAGAAAATTGTCTAATTCTTTCAGATATTCCAATTTGGTGGAGCACAAGTTTTTAAAGTATGTCCTTAGTATTCTCTGAATTTCTTCAATATATGCTGTTATATCTTTCCTTTCATCTCTAATTTTAATTTAGATATTCTCTCTCCACTCCAGTTAATTTGGATTAGGGTTTATCAGTACAACTGATTTTCACAAAGAACTACTCCTTTGTTTCATTGATTCTTATTTTTTTCACTTTGTTTTGTATCTACTTTATTGGTAGCAGTCCTGAGTTTTATTATTTCTTGCCATGTACTCCTTTTGGGTATGATTTCTTTGTGTTGTTCTAGAGCTTTCAGGTCCGCTGTTAAGTTGCTAATATGAGATCTCTACAACTTTTTTAATGTAGGCACTTAATACTATGAACTTTCCTCTTATGAGACACTCTAGTCAAAAGCACCTTAGTGGAGGAAAGGATTTATTTGGCTTCCATTTCCAGGTCTCAATTCACCTTAACTCAGGACAGGAACTCAAACAACAACATGAAGTAGAAACCACTGATGAACAAGACTTGCTTGATTCAATCACTCACTCAATCTCATGCTTAGCTAGTTTCTTATATAGCCCAAGACTACTTCCTAGAGATAATACCACCTACAGTGGGCCCTCCTTTATCAGAGATATCCTTTCTCATAGCTCTGGAGGTTGGAAAGTCTAGCATCAGTACCAAGTTTAATGTCTGTGATTCATGGCAGCACCTTATTGCTGCAACCTATAGCAGAAAGCAGAAGAGAAAAGCATCTAGATAGTATTCTCAAGACCTCATGATCTGACCTCTTAAAGGTCCCACCTGTTATGTTACTACTGTTGCACTGAGAATTAAGTTTCAATATGTGTTTTGAAAAGGAACATGAATTCTCAAACTATAGTAAATGAACTTGAATACACATGTAGAAGGGAGAGAGCCTCTTGTTGGTTCCTGGCCTCTTAGCCCCAAAATAATCACACAGAAACTGTATTAATTAAATCACTGCTTGGCCCATTAGCTCTAGCTTCTTATTGGCTAACTCTTACATATTAATTTAACCCATTTCTATTAATCTGTGTATGGCCACATGGCTGTGGTTTACCAGCTAACTTTCCAGCGTCTATCTCCAGTGGCCCCATGGTTTCTCTCTGACTCCACCTCTCTTTGTCCCAGCATTTAGCTTAGTTTTCCCTGCCTAGCTAAGTTCTGCCCTGCTATAGGTCCAAATCAGTTTCTTTATTCATTAATAGTTGATGGAGGTGGGTCTTGTATCTATCTGTTAATTTCATTGGTTAAATAAAGAGACTGCCTTGGCCCTGATAGGACAGAAAATTAGGTAGGTGGAGTAGACAGACAGAATGCTGGGAGAAAGAAGTCAAGTCAGGGAGTCGCCATGATTCTCCCACTCCAGACAGATGCAGGTTAAGATCTTTCCTAGTAAGCCAGCTCGTGGTGCTACACAGAATATTAGAAATGGGTTAGATCAATATGTAAGAGCTAGCCAATAAGAGGTTAAAACTAATGGGCCAAGCAGTGTTTAAAAGAATACAGTTTGCATGTATTTATTTCGGGTAAAGCTAGCTGGGTGGCAGGAAGCAGCCCGCCGCTCCATCAACAAATAGTAATCACAGAATATAGAGGGAAATCCCACATCATACACATACTCATACCAAACATAATCAAACAAATACTCATCGTTCTATGCTCCTAATCTCTCCATTATTCAATGTTTGTTTGAATTAATAAGGTGTGAAATGAAACTTGCCTAAACAACAGGTGAGAAATTTATTTTATAGATCTTTAGGGGCTTGAGAGAAGAACATATTGTCTTGTGAGACACAGTCCCGCATTGCCTCAGGTTGACTTAGAGTTCACTAAGTACTCTGAGATGGCTGTGAGCTCAAAGCTGTCCTCCTGCCTCAGCCTCCTACCTGCTGGCATCCTAGGTGATAACCACTATGCCCAGCTTTATTTTGGGTTATTATATGTGATTTCTAGCACATTGCTTAGAATAAAGCCAAATTTTTACTTTGGTTTATACAAGGTAGTCCCAGTTACCAAAAGTATTTCACAAAGCCCCATGTTGCAGCTTCTTATAGAATTGTTTTTAGGAAAATGGTTGCATGTGCTGCTTTGGAAAGCCTAGTATCTACAAGACTCTGCCCACAGAATGCATCTGTTTTTATGATGCAAGACAGTTCACTTCAGGTGTGCTTCCTGGAGATCACACAGCCTTGTGGACAGCAGAGAAAAGACATTATGTTGTAGGTCTAATGTAGAAGGCATTCCCCATCACTGATTCTGACTAGATGTGTTTGTAATAAATGATTTTTACTGACCATGGCCACTAGAATATAATTTCCTGACATTTTCTAAATGCTTTTTTCTGACCTAAGGTTTTAGCTTTTATTATTTTTTTATTAATTATTTATTAAAGATTTCTGCCTCCTCCCTGCCACCACCTCCCATTTCCTTCCCCCTCCCCCGGTCAAGTCTCCCTCCCTCGTCAGCCCAAAGAGCAATCAGGGTTCCCTGCCCTGTGGGAAGTCCAAGGACCACCCACCTCCATTTAGGTCTAGTAAGGTGAGCATCCAAACTGCCTAGGCTCCCACAAAGCCAGTACGTGCAATAGGATCAAAAACCCATTGCCATTGTTCTTGAGTTCTCAGTAGTCCTCATTGTCCGCTATGTTCAGCAAGTCTGGTTTTATCCCTTGCTTTTTCAGACCCGGGCCAGAGTACTACTCCGCAGTAAAAAACAAGGACTTCTTGAATTTTGCATACAAATGGACAAAAATAGAAAACACTATCCTGAGTGAGGTAAACCAGACCCAAAAAGAGGAACATGGGATGTTCTCACTCATATTTGGTTTCTAGCCATAAATAAAGGACATTGAGCCTATAATTTGTGATCCTAGAGAAGCTAAATAAGAAGGTGAACCCAAAGAAAAACATATAGGCATCCTTCTGAATATTAACCTTCATCAGGCGATGAAAGGAGACAGAGACAGAGACCCACATTGGAGCACTGGACAGAAATCTCAAGGTCCAAATCAGGAGCAGAAGGAGGGAGAGCACGAGCAAGGAACTCAGGACTGCGAGGGGTGCACCCACACACTGAGACAATGGGGATGTTCTGTTGGGAACTCTAAATGCTTTTGATGCTGTGTGCAGTTTACTGGGCTAAAGTTGTATCATAAATTGTTTATGAAAAAAATGTCTTTTTTCAATGACTCAAGTTGTTTTAATTAGTGTTGCTATTGCTGTGAAGAGACACTATGTGACTGCTCTTTGAACTGGAGAGGGAGGGGGAGGGGAGTGGAGCATAGGGAATGGGGGGAGGGGGAGGGAAAAGGGAGGAGAGGAGGAGGCAGAAATTTTTTAATAAAAAAAAATTTAAAAAAGAAAAAAAAAGAGACACTATGACCACAGCAACTCTTATAAAGAAAAACATTTAGTTGGAGCTGGCTTACAGTTCAGAGGTTCAGTTCATTATCATCATGTATGGGAAGTATGGTGGCATGCAGGCAGACACAGTGCTGGAAAAGAGGCAGAGAGTTCTACATCCAGATCAGAAGGCAGCAGTAAGAGAGGATGACACTGGTCCTGGCTGGAGCATCTGAGAGTTCTACATCCAGATCAGAAGGCAGCAGTAAGAGAGGATGACACTGGTCCTGGCTGGAGCATCTGAAACCTCAAAGCCCACACCCACTGTCACACTTCCTCCAATAATGTCACACCTACTCCAACAAGGCTATACCTAATAGTGCCACTCCCTATGAGTTTATAGGAGCCATTTTCATTCAAACCATCACACAGGTGTTTATTCATTGTGGCATCATGTATGTTTTAGTCTACACGAAGCAGTCTGGGTCCATTATAGTCTTTTATGGATGTCTATCTACACACAATTGGCATGGAAATTGTTTACCATTATTTTATGAGTATTAAAGCAAAGTTCTAAAGGCCTTCATTGGGCTGGAGCTTGGCTGGAATTATTCAGCAAATAGACTGCACTTATTTCTTCTGCATGTCTTATCTCTGTCCTCTGTTCCTCCTTTCTTTAACAAGTAATTACTGGACTGTGTCAGTCTTATAGGGAAAATGAACCAATTAAACCAATTAAACAGAACTAATCTGTTCCCACTTTCCCTCCCCTCTCCCTATATATTCATTTATAACTAATCAACTGTTGCGGGAGGTCCTTCCGCTCCTCCAGCCTATAGCCGCTGAGATACC
>NC_022018.1:7458934-7460228 GCF_000317375.1 Microtus ochrogaster
GGCAAGGCACCCTGCCCTGTGGGAAGTCCAAGGCCCTCCCCACTACATCCAGGCTGAGCAAGGTATACATCCAAAGAGAATAGGATCCCAAAAAGTCAGTACGTGCAGTAGAGACAAATCCCAGTGCCATTGTCATTGGCCCCTCAGTCTGCCCCAACTGTTAACCACATTCAGAGGGACCAGTTTGATCCCGTTATCATTCATTCTAAGTCCAGTTGGAGTTGGTGAGCTCCCATTAGCTCATGTACACTGTCTTAGTGGGTGGACCAACCCATTATGGTCCTGACTTCTTTGCTCATATTCTCCCTTCTTCTGCTCTTCAACTTGACCTTGGGAGCTCAGTCCAGTGCTCCAATGTGGGTCTCTGTCTCTGTCTCCATCCATCGCCAGACAAAGGTTCTATGGTAATATTCAAGATAGTCATCAGTCTGACTATGGGACAAGGCCAGTTCAGGCACCCTCTCTGCCCAGGGTTCTAGCTGGGGTCATTCCCATGGATTCCTGGGAACCCCTCCAGAGCCAAGCCTCTTGCCAACCCCAAAATTGCTCACTTAATTAAGGTATCTCCTTCCCTGCTCCCATATCTGTCCTTCCTCCATCTCAACCATCCCATGCCTCCAAGCTCTCCCCAACCCTCCCCCTTCTCCCGTCTCCCTCCACCTCTCCCCTTCCCTCTACCCCTTGCTTCCATGCTCCCAATTTTTGCCAGGCTATCTTGTTTGCTTCCCCTTTTCAGAAGGAATTGTTTATCTTGAAAAAAAAAAGAAGCATCTTCAACAAATTGTGCTGGCATAACTGGATGTCAACCTGTAAAAGAATGAAAATAGATCCATGTCTATCACCATGCACAAAACTGAAGTCCAAATGGATTAAAGACCTCAATATAAATCCAACCACACTGAACCTGATAGAAGAGAAAGTGGGAAGCAGCCTGCAATACATGGGCACAGGAGACCACTTCCTAAGTAGAACCCCAGTAGCACAGACAATAAGAGCAACAATGAATAAATGGGACCTCCTGAAACTGAGAAGAAGCTTCTGTAAAGCAAAGAACACAGTCAATAAGACAAAAAGACAATCTACTGAATGGGAAAAGATCTTCACCAACCCTACATCAGACAAAGGAATGATATCCAAAATATATAAAGAATTCAAGAAACTAGACATTAAAATTCTAAATAACCGAATTAAAAAATGGAGTACTGAACTAAACAGAGAATTCTCAACAAAAGAATTTCAAATGGCCAAAAGATACTTAAGGAAATGTTCAACTTCCTTAGCTATTAGGGAAATG
>NC_022018.1:7460328-7465081 GCF_000317375.1 Microtus ochrogaster
CCTTGTTCTGATACCTAGAAAACAGTATCCATGCACCACAAACTAAAAAACCAAGTAACACAAGGCTGAGATCCGCTGGCAGTGGGGCAGCCAGGCCCCACATTAGTGCCATTCCTCAAGCCTATGCCCCTCTCAGCTACAGCTTCTGCCTTTATACTGAGTTTCTATGACATCACAATAGGCCCTGCCAAGGAAAGCCAGGCTGTGGGCACACTCACGTACTTCTCAGTTCCTGCCCCATCCTCTGGCTCGTACAGTCTTCCCACCTCCCTTTCCAAGATGTCCCTGAGCCTTTCAGTGAGTCGGCTTGCTGCAGACATTTAGGACTGACCAAGCACTTACTCAAAAAAATATTGATGCTTGGTCTTCATACACATGGATACACACATCAACATGTGTGCAAACACACACACATGAATGTGTGCAAGCACACACATGAACATGTGCACTCACACATGCATAAATGTGTGCAAACACATGGATGTGTGTACTCACACACACGAATGTGTGCAAGCACGCACATGAATATGTGCAAACACTCACACTTGAACATCTGCAAACACATACATGAATGTGTGCAAACATACACACATGAACCCGTGTAAGCACACATGTGTACAAACACACATGAATATGTGCATTCACACACATAAACGTGTATACTCACACACACACATGAACATGTGCAAACACTCACTTGCTCCCTATAATCAGTAATGAGTCTCTGCATTAACCTCTGCCCAGCTGCAAAAGCTCCAGCTTCTCTGACTGAGGTCAAGAGCAGCACTATCTGTGTGATTCAACATAAATACTTAGAAGGCAAGGGGGCAGCATGGCTGTTGAGCAAAACAGCAATAGCAGGTTCCTTCCCCTATAGCCTCCCCCATCATGCTCAGATTTCAAGAGCTGTCTTCCTCATTCTTAACTGAGGATACTTGTACCAAACGACGCCATTCCTGCAACTCAGGTAGGAATTGAGGATGGCAGGTAGCTGAAGGTTGTGTTCAAAGTCACCCTAGTGAGGTTGTGCTAGTTTAAGCTATATAAGGCTTTGTCTCAAACAAACAAATAAAAGACCTGGTGGGATTTTTTTCCCCCTGCATTGGTAGCACACACCTTAATCCCAACATGTGTGGAGGAGGACATTTAATAAAATAGGATCCTTCCTCCTAATAGATTTGTCTAGCCTGTTCACACCACAACATAATATTTTCATATACAAGGTTTCATGCTCAAGTGCTGCACAACTGAATCACAAAAATCTGTAAAACTAACATTGATATAAAGGCAAATGAAAGCTTTTTCACATAATACCCTAACAGTAACAACAGGATGTTAAATATATTAGTGTAGAACCTTACAATAGACAATAAGACATAAAAATGTTTCCAAATAATATTTCGTGACAAGGGAAACACTTGTAATAATGTGTAAAATCAAGGCAAAATTTGAATTTATTCTAATCTCATATTAAGAGGAGGCGTGATATATGTGTAGGAAAAGGGACTGAGAGACAGGGGAGATGGCACAGTTGGCAGAGTGCTTACTCTGCCACTCTGAGGACTTGGTTTCCGACCCCTGGCACCCACAAAAGAGAGCTGCACAGGCCTTAATCCCAGACGTGGGCAGGCAGAGACAGGGGCATGTCTAATCAAATCGGTAAGTTCCAGGGATACCACCTCAAAAACTAAGGTGGAGAATGAAGAAGGCATTGATTCTCAGCCTCCACATATGTGTATACACACACATACACACATGAACATGTGCAGACAGTCACACACACAGGATTTATGAATGTGCAACTTAAGGTAATTGTAGTTTTTTTCTTTGTTCTCTATCTCTTTTTACATGTCCCAATAAAAATATATTTATATTGTTTTTATAAACAGGAAATGACTTTTTTTTTTGAGGACATCTCTGTGTAGTCCTGGCTGTCCTGAAACTCGATCTGTAGACCAGGCTGACCTTGAACTCATAGAAATCCTTCTTCATCTGCCTCCCAAGTGCTGGGATTTAAGTCCTGCCTCCCCCTGCCAGGCTAAAAGTTTTATTACCAATTTAGTATGTAACATAGTCTTAGCACTGATTGTTGCAAAGATGAGCTGTGAGTGAGCCGCGTCCCGCCCAGTTCCCGGCTGCCTGGCTAATCCCCGAATAATTACACGGAAACTGTATTCATTTAAACACTGCCTGGCCCATTATATCTAGCCTCTTCTGGCTAACTCTCACATCTTGATTAACCCATAACTAGTAATCTGTGTATCACCACGGGGTTGTGGCTTACCAGGAAGATTCTAACCTATGTCCATCTCAGGCTGTAGCTTCATGGCATCTGCCTGACTCTGCTTTCTTTTTCCTAGCATTCTGTTCTATCTACTCTGCCTATCTAAGCTGCTCTCCTATCAAAGGCCAAGGCAGTTTCTTTATTTGACCAATGAAAGTAACACATAGACAGAAGGCCACCCTACTCCAACTGATGCTCCAAATATGAGGTGATGGATCTTTTTAACTGTTATTTCAAAATGTGGTTGCCAAATCATCTCAAGTTACTTCAGAGAGAACCCAGCCTCTTGTTTTCAAGACAGTGACTCTCCTGTGTTCCTCTGTGGTCCTCTCTCTCTCTCTCTCTCTCTCTCTCTCTCTCTCTCTCTCTCTCTCTCTCTTGATCTGCTTTGCCACCAAGCTTTTCCCATTGGGCATCAGCTACTTTTCAGATAATCTTTCCTGCGAGCTTCTAACTTCTCTCAAGCACTCTGGATCCAGACTTGACTCATGGAACCAAACACCTTTTCATTTAACTTACCAAGTCACTGGGAGCCTCTGTTGTTTGTTCCACAGGAGAAACTTTAGACAGATATTCCCAGTGGTGTTGTGATGGATCTTGATCGGTACTGCCCCCACCCTGCCAGCGGTTAGCCGTTAGGTTTGAGACTCTCAATGGACCACATGTCAGAACCTATGGCTGCCAGGATGGTCTAATCTTCTTTACATACATGACTATGACCATTACTTGATCATGCATACACTCATGGCATGCATGTCTGCCGAGTCTGCGTCTGCCTCAAATACCATAATAGCAGGCTCCTTCTGATTAAATGTTGTTCAGATCCTTTTTATTTATTGTTGATATTTACTGAGCTCTACATTTTTCTCTGCTCCCCTCCCTGCATCTCCTCTCCCTCCTTCAATCCTCCCCCAAGGTCCCCATGCTCCCAATTTACTCAGGAGATCTTGTATTTTTCTAATTTCTACTTCCCATGTATATTAAATCTATGTAAGTATCTCTTAGTATCCTCATTTTTGTCTAAGTTTTCTGGGATTGTGGTTTATAGGCTGGCTTTCTTTGCTTTATGTTTAAAAACCACTTATGAGTGAGTACATATGATAATTTTCTGTGTCTGGGTCACCTCACTCAAAATAATGTTTTCTAGCTCCATCCATTTTCCTGCAAAATTCAAGATGTCGTTATTTTTTTCTGCTGTGTAGTATTCCATTGTATAAATGTATCACATTTTCCTTATCCATTCTTCGGTTGAGGGGCATTTAGGTTGTTTCCAGGTTCTGACTATGACAAACAAAGCTGCTATGAACATAGTTGAGCACATGTCCTTGTGGCATGATTGAGTACCCTTTGGATATATACCCCAAAGTGGGTCTTAAGGAAGGTTGTTTTCTATCTTTCTGAGAAATCACCATACTGACATCCAAAGGGGCTTTACCAGCTTGCATTCTCACCAACAGTGCAGAAGTATTCCATTTTCCCCACAACTTCTCCAGCATAAGTTGTCATCAGTGTTTTTGATCTTGGCCATTCTTACAGGTATAAGATGGAATTTTAGAGTTGTTTTGATTTGCATTTCTCTGATGACTAAGGATGTTGAACATTTCCTTAATTGTCTTTCAGCCATTTTAGATTCCTCTGTTGAGAGTTCTCTGTTTAGGTCTGTACTCCATTTTTTTTTATTGGATTATGTGTTCTTTTGGTGTCCAATTTCTTGAGTTCTTTGTATATTTTGGAGATCAGCCCGCTGTCTGATGTGGGGTTAGTGATCTAGTTCAGATCTTATACCCTCACTTGTTAACATTTCCTCATGCTTCTTAAAGATCCTGACCATTTCACAGCAATTACACAACACAGGACAGTGTTCTTACAACATTCCTTCCTAATTGTTAGTCTTTGGGAACACTGTGGTCAATATCTGCTGTGTTTTTTGTTCCTTTTCTTCTCACTTAAGCTGTCATGCTATGTAGCACAAAAGCAGAAAGGAAGACTTTTATAGTTGTCGGTTAGAATAAAAACTTCAGCAGTAGAATGGTCGCTTCTGCCAGCTAAGTACTGACCGAATGTGAACATCATCTGTTCACATTTAATACTTAAAATATTATTATAGTGTGTGTGTGTGTGTGTGTGTGTGTGTGTGTGCGCGCGCACACACACATGTATGTAGGTATCCTCAGAGGATGACAACTTTGTGGAGTTGTTTCTTTCGTTCTGCCTTTATGTGGGATCCAGGCATCAAGCTTAGCTCACTGGAATTGGGCAACAAATACAAGGAAAGTGTCATCTTGCCAGACCCACATTGGACAGTTCTATGCCACTGGGGCACAATCTCTTAGGTGGGGTTCATATGCAGTATCTTTTTTTTAAGATTTATTTATTGCCGGGCGGTGGTGGCGCACGCCTTTAATCCCAGCACTCTGGAGGCAGAGGCAGGCGGATCTTTGTGAGTTCGAGACGAGCCTGGTCTACAAG
>NC_022018.1:7465181-7480314 GCF_000317375.1 Microtus ochrogaster
TCTGTCTGTATGCTTGCTGACCAGAAGGGGCACCAAATTTCATTACAGATGGCTGTGAGCTACCATATGGTTGCAGGGAATTGAACTCAGGACCTCTGGAAGAGCAAGCAGTGCTCTTAACCTCTGAGCCATCTCTCCAGCCCCCATATGCAGTATCTTAAAACAAACAAACAAGACCCACAGAACAAACAACAAGGCACCTCCGTAAGTTCTGAACAAACCACTGCGGACGATTTCTCCATGTGATTAAACGCTTTGATAAAACACATGATAAGGAAGCTTCACGCACTTTGCTGGAAATAGTTGATGCTCAGGTTACCCGCTTTTCTCTCCCCTTTGTACTTACTTTCTCTGTGAGATCTTACGATTGCCCATTAAACTCTCATGAGCCCTTACTTAGCCTGTTACCCCTTAAGGATGCTTTCCACAGACTTGGTGATAATGGGGTAAAGTCAGAGAGTCTTGTCTCCATGGAAGCCCAAAGGATTGAGAAAGCCATCATGCCACAGGCCCTGGGGTATACTGCTATCCCTTAGGAACCATTTGTCTCCCAGAGCTCATGAGCTAGCAGCGTGGTACCCAGTGAGGTGGTGTTGGCATGGATGGGACCTTTAAGAGATGGGGTCTGCTGGAAAGGTCATTAGGTCATGGAGGCCCTTCCATCAGGAGTGAATTGGTACTGGCTCAAGAGAGGGGACGGTAGGGGTGCATGCCTTTAGTCTTGGTAGTTAGGAGGCAGAGGCAGGTGGATCTCTGAGTTAGAGGCCAGCCTGGTCTACAGAGAGTTCCAGGTCAGCCAGGACTACAAAGAGAAACCCTGCCTCAAATAAACAAAGATCCCTCCGGCGGGACTACTGCAGGTGGGTCTTGGGAGATGGATATCAAGTATTTTCCTTGGCTGCCTTCACACTTATCTTTTGAGACAGTCTTTCACTGAACATGGGGCTCAGTGACTTGGCTAGGCTGGCCAACCAATGAGCTGCAGGAATGTGCCTTGGTGCCCCTGGAGCTTGGGTTATAGATGAGTACCACCCTGCCCAGCTTTTCCATGCCTGCTAGATCTCCTAATCCAGGCCCTCCTGTTTGTGTGACAGCTACCTTACCACTGTCTCTCCAGACCACCCAAAATACCGTTGCGATGTAATTCATAGAACACACATCTCAACCATTTAAATGATACATGTCCATGGCTTTTAGTGCAGTCAGACATGAAGCCATCACACTTTCTAAAGCACCGCCATTGCTCTCCGCTCCCTTCATTCCTGTAGGGCAGTGGTTCTCAGCCTTCCTGACGCTATGACCCTTTAATACAGTCCCTCATGCTGTGGTGACCCCAACCATAAAATTATTCCATTACTACTTCAAAACCATAATTTTGTGAATAGTATGAACTGTAATGAAATATCTGTCATGCAGGATGTCTGATATCTGATCCTTGTGTGGGGTGTGACTCACAGGTTGGGAACCATTGCCCTAGACTAACACACACATCTTTCTCAGACCAAGGTAACCAGCAAAATCTCCTTCCCATCTCTGTGGTGTTACCCAGTCTGAGCATCCCATATTAATATGAATTGTAAAACATTTCATACTTTGTGACTGGATCCTTTCATTCAGTGTATTTTCAAAGGCATATTCAGTGCATAGCTTGATTTATTTTCCCCAAACCCCATCTCTTTCCTCAGTCTCACATAGCCCAGGCTGGCCTCAGACTCATTATGGAGCTGACAATGATCCTTCTACCTCTAGCTCCCCAAGTGCTGAGATAACAGGCTTCCACTTCTGTTGTTGGAGGCTGCTTGTTTGTTCCCGATGGCTCAGCCCTGAAGTAACCACACAGAAATCACTGTTGGCCCATTAGCTCTAGCTTCTTATTGGCTAACTCTTACATCCTAATTTAACCCATTTCTATTAATCTGTTTATCACCATGTGGCTGTTGCCTACCACTGTGTAAAGTTCCTTCCATCATCTGTCTCTGACAGGGAGGGCTATATGACTTCTCCAACTCCGCCTTCTTCTTTCCAGCATTCAGTTTAGTCGTCTGTGCCCCCCTCACCTAGCTCTCTTCTGCCCCACTATAGGCTCAAGCCAGCTTTGTTTCTTCATTAATGGTAATCACAGCATACACAGGGGAATCCCACGTCACATTTCTCTTTAGTGTTGTATAATATTCCATTATCTCATGTGGGGTTTGGGGGCTTTTGTTTGTTTTTGTTTTGTTTTGTTTTATACACAGCAAGAAACATGATGCTATTGCACTTTTTTCCTTCATAGCCAAGCAAATGCAGTTTGCCATGCTTCCAGAAAAGGGTGACTGAGAGTAAATATTGGCTGAGTCTCACATGGATGGCAGTCATGTTTAGAAAGCTGCTATTTGGGAGTGAATTTATTCACTCAGCTCACTTAGTCCATTTAGTGTTTCTGACTCACAAACGGAAGTGATTCTATTTTGGCATCCTCTATCTTTTCTTGCTGGGTCTCTACTGACTTGCTGTGTTAAATTATGCAAGCTTACTTTAGCTGTTTGTTTAACTCCTGCGTGCTCTGTAAAATAAGCCCATCCAGGCTGCTTGTTTGCCAAGGCTGTTTGTAGACAATTTTTCATATGATATGCATCATCAGCTCCCACAGAAGGCAGAAGGAATTTGATGTGTGGGGGTTGTCTGGGATCCAGTCCAAAATTAGTGCTCATCTGGAAGAAATATGGACGCCCGATGCTTTCTTGCTGGTCTTTTATTTGTTTTCACTTAGTGCTTTCCCTCTAAGATACCTTGCAAATCTTTATCATTTAAGTGTGCCCCCCCCCCGTATAAGGTTGGCTTTTTCTTTTGTAAAAAGATTGAAATGGGAAAAGTCATCTAATGCTTCTATTAGTTGACTGTATATCAAAGAGTAATTTGTCTGACCTAGTTTTCTGACCTGGGGAAGGTCTAAAGTTCAGAATTTGTCCCCTCTCCTCCTCTCCCAAGACTGGCCTCTCTATGCCCCAGCTTAGGAGGTGAAATCCAACCAGATGTATCATTTATGTGCTCATGCAATACGCTATGTGGCATATGCGAAAAGGAAGCAAGAAAGAACACAGATCTTTCGCTTTCAAAAGCTCGCAGGCTGTTGCAACAGGGGAAAGTCAGGAAAATGTGCTCATGTTAAGAGCGGCAAACCTGGACGTGCTGAGGGCAAAAACAAGAGCAGAGACTTCTGCCATGCGGGGCGACAGGCACGTTCTGAGAGGACAGACAGAACGTTTAAAGGAGGGACAGGAAACACCGTGTCAGAGTTCCCAGCTGGAGTCTTCAGAATAGGGACGCGGACCACAGTCACCCGAGGTGCGAAGAGCAGCTGTGAAAACTAAACTTGCCCAAGTAGGAGGGGGGCTTTGCAGGCTGCACACGGAATCTACTCTTGACTACATAAGCATCAGGAAGACAGTAAAAGCCTTTGGCAAATTGCATACTTAAACTAGTCTCTTGTTAGAAAGATGAAGGATTGGCAAGGAGAGTTCAGGCCCAGAGACCTGAAGACAAGAAGTGGTACACAGGTACAATCGAGGCAAAGGGAATGGGAAAGAGGTGACTAATGGCTACAAGAGGCCTTGAAGTCTAGGTGTGGGGAAGGCACTGGGAACACCTCTCGGGTTAGACCTCCTTACTCTGAGGGGCACCGGGAGGAGCCACATTTATAAACACCTCCTCCAGTGACGCCAGGTGGTCGGCTCCGGCCTCCGATTAGCTACTCCGGCCGCCAATCTCGGAGGAGGCGGCGCCGTACGGGCAGCTCAGGGCTCCGAGTGTGGCCGGCGCGGGCTGAGAGCCGGGGAGCCGGCCGAGTCGGGTAGCAGGCGAAGCCGGGAGGGACATCGGGCGCCACCGCAGAGGTAGGCAGGTGGGCAAGGCGCGGAATCTGGTGGCCTCGGGGACCCTGCCCTCGGAGACCGAGCTTCGGGGATCCCTCACGCCGGGGACCACCGGTGGGACCTGCGAAGCGGCGGGGTGGGGGATGCAACGCAGGACGCCGTGCGACCCGTCTCGGCCGGGGTCCCGAGTAGCCAGCTCGAGCCGGCTGGGGACGGCACTACGTACCCCGGGCTCCTGTGACGTTCTCGTAGAAAAGCCGGGCCCGGGCTTATGGCACCGCGGGGGTCGTCGGGCTGGCGGCTGCGGGGCAGCCCCGCGTCCCCGCGCACCGTGGGTCCCATCGATGATGCGGCAGTTCGGCCTGCGCTTCTGGAGAGCGGGGCAGTGAAGGAACACCAAGACCAAAGTTCTCCAGATTTTCATTTTTTAACACCTTCACTTGTCCGACTGCCCGACGCCAGTGTCCTAAGGTGACATACTCTGAATTTAAGCCTCTCTTCCAGCCCCGAACCCCACGAGAAGTTGAGACATTTTGCTTTGCAAAAACCTTCCTCGTGCCGGGCTACCTGCTGGTCACTGGCTTCTTTGTGAAAGTTCCTGTGTTTGCAAGCCTGGACCTCAGGGCTGTGCGTGTGTCCCGGAGGAGTGTGGAGCAAGGAGCAGGCTGTTCTGGGCAGTGCCGCCAACGGGCAGGCGTGGCCCAAGTCGGGATAGGTGGTGGTAAAGTTCTTTAAACAAGGCATGCTTCAGTCTAGTTAAGAAAGACAGCTTTTCTGCATTGGGGGTGGGAGGTGGGGATGACACAGCTCACTGCTCAAACTGTTTCTAGAAATTATGAGGAGTTTACCAGTTCATCCAGATTTCATCTGCGTGAGCTCGGTAGTAGAGTCTTCCTTCTTCCATCCCCCATCTCTCCCCCTCTCTCCCTCTTCTTTTAACGCCCCCCTCCTTTTTTTAGGACTTGGAAAAGAAACAGGAAGTCAGCGATTCAGAGAAAAGAGCATTCACTCCACAACTGTAAACAGTTTATTTTGTGTCAGTAAATATTTCCAAAGTCGCTGGAGGTCTTTGGAAGACCTCCACTTTTTCCTGCCCCCTGCAGAGAAGGTAGATCCCCTTAGCATTCAAAACTTAGGACATTTTCAGAAGTGGATTATAGTCCCCAAAGCTGCCCACTTCTGACACCACGGAGGAAACTTCAGAATTAGCATTTGTAGCTACTCAAGGTGGTTCCTTCGTATTCCAGATGTCTTCTACCTAGTCACAGGATTACAGAGTGACAAGGAGATCATGTACCTAGACCTCCAGCCATCACAAAACCAATCCTCAGTTTTCGGTTTCTTTTATTATGATAATTATTGGGGGACTGAAGATGTCAAATGCATTTTTGATAATCTTAAAGCTTTTCTACATATAACCACTACAACTAAAGATGCATAGATGTATTCAACTTTTAATTTTTTTATTTATTTTTTGTAGCAAACTTCTAGGTAAGAGATATGTACCATACTTCTCATAGTTGAGGTTAACAGTTACTTCTCTATTATTTGAGTTATTGGTGAGATTCCTGGCAAGGATAACTACTCATAATGAATAGTTAAATCTGCAACAGTGGTCTTAGTATATACCCACTCTTTCCTTTATTTGTTTGTATGCCAACTTTTTAATTGAGATACAATTCACAAACCATAAAATTGACCTTTTGGAAATGTATATATAGCTCAGGGAATTTGGGTGTATTTGCAAGGTTGTGCATTAATAATCCTTATCTAATTCTAGAATATTTTCTTCATCTCCCCCCCTAAAAATCTCTAGGCCTCTTATTAGTCAGTCTCCATAGCCACCCTCACAGTCTAGGCAACCACTGACCTGCTCTCCTTTAACTGTTTTAACTTTTAACTGTTCTGGACATTTCCTAGCCTATGTGCTGGAGTTGTGGACCATAGGTTAACTTGAAACAGCTGCGGAACTGTTTGAGTGGTTACAAAGCCGTTGTGACACTTTTGTAGCAGGAGTTCCACATCTGCTCGTTCTCATCAATCCTTGTTTATCCGCGTTCCTTTTCATTTCTGTATTATTTATAATGAACTAATTTGGGCTGAAGTGGAATGTCATCATGATTTTGATTTTTCACTTTTTGATTTTTTTTTCTTGTAGTTAACGATGCCGAGAACTTTTTGTGTTTTTATCGACCATTTATGTATTTTCTTTGGATAAGTGTCTATTCTTATTGTGTGTGTGTGTGTGTGTGTGCATGCACGTGTGAGTGTTTTCGAGTGTGTTCAAGTGTGTGCGTGTGTATGAGTGTATGTGTGTGTATTTATACTAGTTAGTTTTCTATTTTTGTGATAATTACCATGACCAAAAACAATTTGGGGAGGAAAGGGTTTATTTCAGAGTACAGTTAATAGGCCATCATCAACATAAATCTGGGCAGGAACTCAAGCAGGGCAGGAACCTGGGGGGCAAGAACCAAAGCAGAGACCATGGTGAGCACAGCCTCCTGGCTTTCTCCTCATGCTGTGCTCAGCCTGCTTTCTTATACAATTCAGGAACTGTCCACAGGTGACATAGCTCTGTATGGGCTGGACACACAGGTTTCTGTCAAGCTGACTAAACCATGTCGCTATTAAACTGTAACCTCTCCTCTCTTGCTTATGTCAAATGTTAATAAAGACAATGCCCTACAGATTACCTACAGGCTGTCTGGATGGAGACATTTGTCCTGATTGACTTTCCAGATAACTCTATCATCTGTCAACTTGACAGAACAAAACCAAAAAACAAACAAAAAAACAATTGACACCATATCAACTTGACATAAAACACATCACTTTTGAACCATAACCTTTCCTTTCTTGTTGTCCCCTAGATGCCACGTTAATATTAATATGACAATATAAAACATTCCAACTTTTAAAAGTCCCGCAACCTTTAAAATGTCAACATTTAAAATTCCAAAATCTCTTTCGAATATTCAAAGTCTCTCCAAAAAAAATCCGAAGTAATTTAACTGTGAGTACCTGTAAAATAAAAAAAAGAAAAAGAAAAGATAACATATACTTTCTTACTCCCAGAGGGAAGAACTAGAGCATAATGACACTCCACTCAGAACCAGAGTCCAGCTGTTAAAGACCTTCTGTCCTCCAAAGGGCTTCAGTAGATTCATAGCACAGGAAGCAGATCTCCTGGCTTGAGGCCAGCTCCACTCCGCAGCTGCTGCTGTACCTTGGTGGTTGCCCCTGAGTACTGGTATCTTCAATGTTCTGTTGCAACATGAACCGTAGCTTCACCAATAGCCTAGGCTCTCTTCAGGGACTCTGACCCTGCTGCCTGGTGCTTCATCTCATCTCCGCGAACACTTCCGGCTTCTACTGCAACTGGGGCTGCACCTTCAACAGTGACTTCTCCTGAACTCTCACAGTGCCAAGGGTCAGCTGCTCACCATGACCCCTCCAAGCCTTCAAGAACCAGTACTGCCGGGTGACGTTTTACACGTTACCAAGTTGAGATGCGGCCTTGGCCTTCTCTGGGCCACAGCTTCAGTGTGTTGCTCTGAGGAAATATTCCCATAAAGTTTTGGTGTGCTGCTCTCTTAACCACTGGTGATTTCTCAGCTTCAGCTAATCATCACTGATTGTCCAAGTAAAGCAAAGGTTTCAGTTTAGTGGCTCTGATATCTTCCTAACCACAATTGATTCTTCAGCCCCAGCTGCCCAGATTCTTAATTCAAAGTATCGAATGACCCCAACAGAGTCTTTAAGGCTTCCTTGTGGAACTTCACAAGCCTGGCCTCCGTTGGTCTTACTACTTTTAGCATTCTTATCCTCCATGCCCCCTAGAACAGATCCCTGGGCTATGAGGGCTCAGTAGCTTTTCCAGCCTAAAGTTCCAAACTCCTTCCACAGTGCTTAGAAAACAACATGACCAGATGGGTCGTAGCAAGAGTCCATGCTCCGGTACAAATCTTTGTCTTAGTTAGGGTCTGCTTCTGTTGCTGTGAGAAAACACCCCCGTCAAGAGCAATTTGGAGAGATAAGGGTTTGTTTCAGCCTGCAGTGCTCAGATCACACATTCCATCATCGAGGGAAGTCAGGGCAGGAACCCGAGGCAGGAGCTTGGAGGCAGGACTGAAACAAAGGCCACTGAGGAATTCTGCTTCTCAGCTTGCTCCTCATGGCTTGCTCAGCCTGGTTTCTTATACAGCTCAGGATCCCAACCCCATGGCTTGGGCCCACCCTTGTCAATCATCACTCCAGAAAATACCTTAACGGACTTGCCTACAGACAATCTGAAGGAGAAACATTTTCTCGTTTGAGGGTTGAATCAGGTTTTCCTGGTTATATAGCAAACTCTTTGCCCAGTAAGCCGTCTTCTCAAGTCCCTAATTTTGCCTACATTCTAAATTAGACTGTTCTTTTTTTGTTTTGTTTTCAAGACAAGGTCTCAGTATGTAGCCCTGGCTGTCTTGGAACTCACTTTGTAGACTAGGCTGGCCTCAAACTCACAGAGATCCTCCTGCTTCTGCCTCCTGGGTGTGGGACTTCTTTAAGCCTAGCAGGTTGTCTTTTTTATTAATCGTTTGAATCATTTACATATCCCCGACACAAGTCTCTTATCAGATACTTGACTTTCAAATCTTTTCCTGCTCTTTTGTAGACTTTTACAAGTTCCTCATAGTGCCCTAAGAGCAGTGATTCTCAACCTGTGGGTTGTGACCCCTCTGAGAGTCACATACCAGATATCCTGCATATCAGATATTTACATTATGATTCCTAACAGTAGCAAAATTACAGTTATGAGGAAACAACGAGATAATGTTAACACAACATGAGGAATTGTATTAATAAAAGGTCATAGCATTAGGAAGGTTGAGAACCACTGCCTTCCAGGCTCTTAATTCTTAAATTTTGATGAGGTTTCATTTATCTGTTTTCTGATTTTTAGAGCTTTGATACATCTTCTGCTAATTTGTGTATCTGGGATGAGGGTGGGAAGTAAACTCATTCTACTGAATATGCTTATCTGGTGGTATCACATCGTCTGTTGAAGGTACTATTACCTTCCATGTTGAATGGTCTTGGTACTCTTGTTAGAAATGAATTTTTTGTCAGCATGAGCTTGTATTTCTGAGCCCAACTTTATCTGCTGATACCTTTCTTCACTCATCTTGGGCACTGTGGCTTTGTAGTAAGCTCTAAGGTTGAGTATGTGACGCCTTAAACGTTTCAAGATTGTCTGGTTATCCTTGGTCCTTAAACTTTCTAGGTGAATTTTAGGATCAACTTACCAATTTCTGGCAAAAAAAAAAAAATCAGTTGGAATATTCACAGTTATTGCATTGCTTACCCATTTGCAAGTTTTGCCATCTGAACAGATTGCAGCCCATGAACCTGCCATTTCTTCACTGATTTAGGCTTCCTGTCTTTCCTTGTGTCAGCGTGTCTAGCTTTCAAAGTACAAATCCTTGTTTTGTAAATAGTGTAAGCTTATTCCTAAGTGTTTTATTCATTGTCTTGCTCTCATGAATATTTTATTTACTTTGGGGTTTTTCTTTGCTGGTGTATAGAACTTGATTTTTTTGGGGGGGGGGGATTTTTCGAGACAGGGTTTCTCCGTAGTTTTTGGTTCCTGTCCTGGAACTAGCTTTTGTAGAACAGGCTGGCCTCGAACTCACAGAGATCCGCCTGCCTCTGCCTCCCGAGTGCTGGGATTAAAGGCGTGCGCCACAACCGCCCTGCTTTAGAACTTGATTTTTGCATATTGATGTTGTTTCTTGAAATCTTACTAGTTCTAATAGACTGCGTGTGACTGCGTGTGCAGATGCGTGCATTTTTCTTAGAATTTTCTATGTACATGATCACAACTCTGCAAATAGTTTTGATTCCTTTTTAAATCTAGAAACTTGCTATTTGATTTTTCCCTTGGCTACATCTCCTAGTGTAGAACAGGAATAGTGAGAGCAGGCAGCTTTGTCACTTGTTGGTTTAGAGAGAAGCCTGAGTGTGTATGTTCCCAGCTGCCGGCTTTCGGCTTTCGGAGCCGTCCCTTCCCAAGGGTGAAGGACTTCCTTTCCCTTGCTGATGTATTGAATGCCTTTCTTATGAAGAGATGTTAGGTTTTGTCAGACTTGTTTCTGTGTTGTTGTTGTTGAGATAATTTTTTTTTGTCCTTTATTCTATTCGTATGACACATTGCCTTGGCTTATTTTCATTTTTTGGAGAGCATTTATGTACTATTTATGCTATTTTTAAAACTACAGACTAGGAATTTAAGTTGTTGGCAAAGCACTTGACTACCATGTACATACAGAGTTCAGATCCCAGCAAATCAAGGTGACCAAGACAAATACCTTATACACTGGTATATAAATGTTATTTTAACTATAGAGGAAAACTTACCTGACATGAAAGAGATTATATTGCTTGAGATAGAACAATGTCTCTATTTTTCTGCATAGTTGTTTGAATGGTTTAAGAATTAAGAATGTCAGTAGGCAGTCGTGGTGCATGCCTTTAATCCCAGTACTCAGGAGGCAGAGGCGGGTGGATCTCTGTGAGTTCAAGGCAGCCTGATCTACAGCGCAAGCTCCAAGACGGCTGGGCTACACAGAGAAACCCTGGCTCTAGAAAACAACAAAAACAAAGCAGCAACAACAAAAAGAATTAAGAATGTATATTTTATTAGTTCTTAAAAATTTTTAAATATTACATCTATTATCTTTCCCTATAGCCCCTCTACAGCTAATAGATAGATAGGTGAAGTAACAGTAAAACGCTGAAGTTTGTGATCAAGATGAAACATTAAAATAGTAAATGAAAATGTTCACAAAAGTAATATTTTTTAAAAAAGTAGCAAAACCAACAAAACCCAGAAATAAGTAGGGTCAGGATTCTATAAAAATAGGTGAATTCTTGAATGGATAAGGAAAATGTGGTACATTTTACACAATAGAGTACTACACAGCAGAGAAAAAACTAATGACATCTTGAAATTTGCAGGCAAGTGGATGGATCAAGAAAACATCATTTTTGAGTGTGGTAACCCAGACCCAGAAAGACAAATATCATATGTACTCACTCATAAGTGGATTTTAGACATAAAGCAAAGAAAACCAGCCTACAAATCACAATCCCAGAGAACCTAGACAACAAAGAGGACCCTAAGAGAGACATACATGCATCTAACCTACATGGGAAGTAGAAAAAGACAAGATCTCCTGAGTAAATTGAGAGCATGGGGACAATGGGAGAGGGCTGAAAGGGAGGGAGAGGCAGGGAGGGGAGCAGAGAAAAATGTAGACCTCAACAAAATCAATAAAAAATTAAATTAAAAATATCCATCATCAGGCGTGTTTTAATATTACAAAAATAAAGAAGGTTTATTTTTTAAAAAAAAATAGAATTCTTGCCAGCTCTTCAGTGATGTTTCTGCTGTCTATGGCCAGGATATATGGGTGTCTGAAAGATTTGCAGTGGTTAGGGGCGAATGTAACAAAAAAATTGCTGCCTTTGTAGAACAATTCTTTTCTATTTGTTTGTTTCTAATTATGGAGTGATAATTCCAGTATTAAAGGGGAAAGTGTCTTAAGCATAAATCACTTATTTTTGTGTTTAAGGAAAAGTGAGTCTTTAGGAGCTCACACGGTTTTTGTTTGGTGGTCTGTTTTCTTTTGAGATGGTCTAACTATGTAGTTGTTGTAATAGGAGCGGCGGGGCTGCGTCCCCAGCACCCCGGGCCACCTGGCTAGCTTATGCCCCGAAATAATTACATGGACACTGTATTCTTTTAATCACTGCTTGGCCATTTCTATCTGGCCTCTTCTAGGCTAACTCTCGCACCTGGACTAGCCCATCTCTAATAATCTGCTGTAGCCCACAAGGTGGCTTACCAGGGAGATTCTAGCCTATGTCCATCCTGGGTCGGAGCTTCATCACATGTGTCTTGGAGAGCAGAGCTCTCGCGTCCGCCCTGGAGATGGGAGCATGTCGTCTCTCTGAGGCGTCTGCTCCCAAGAGGAGAGCTGTCCTTCTTCTTCCTCCCAGCATTCTATTCTGTTTACTCCTCCCACCTATGTTTTAACCTATCAGGGCAAGCAGCTTCTTTATTTAATTAACCAATGACCTTCCTCCATCATGTAGTCTTGGCTTACCTGGAACCTGGACCTTCTGTGTAGCACAGGAGAGCTTTGGATGTACCATAATCTTCCTGCCTCAACCTGCTAACTGCTAGGATTATAGAGGAAGCTTCTACCATGCAGTTTTTAAAAAATTGGCGTATGTTTAAGAAATGGGATATATTACAGTAAATTTTGGGGGGACATTTTGTCTTATTTTTTTTCTTTTAGAAAATAAAAGAATACTATTATGCACTTCAACCACTGAATCTTCGGAGTTCTGAGAATTTATCATCTTGTGTTCTCTTCCACTGGGCCCTGGTTCCTTCTGAAAATCCATTCCTAACACCAATTTCATTAATTCATAGAAAAGATCACTCAGAAATAGAATTAGGACAACAGCACATTAACAGACATTTAAAACTATTTTCATGAATCTCAGAGCCAGAAGTGACCATGCTTCTGAAATCAAGTAGCCTGACTTGCGAGTCAGACTCCCTAGCCTCGAGCTGCCTTCTCTCCAGGGATGCTTCCCCCTGCTGTTAACCTCTTTCAAAAGGGCAGTTAATATCCTAAAAACACTGAGTCCAGATTTACTAAGTTGTAGATGACATCAAATGACATCTCTATCTATTTTCTCTTCTTACCCCAAATGAAAATGTGCTTCTCAGGCTTCTAATAACTTCGCTGGTCAAATTAGCCAGAGGCTTTCTGGCTTGAGAGACTTAGCCTGCACCCAGATGAGTCCAGATGGTACCAAGTGATTATTATAGTGCATATCTTTAGCACAGATATGGTATTTCCATAGGTTATCTTGTCATATTACCAACACATAGTGGTACATCTACATATTTGAAAGTGTGAATTATGACTTTTAGAGTCCTACCAATTGGGAAGAATTAAAAATACAGTAGTCTGGCCAGGCGGTGGTGGTGCACGCCTTTAATCCCGGCACTCGGGAGGCAGAGGCAGGCGGGTCTCTGGAAGTTCGAGGCCAGTCTGGTCTACAAGAGTTTGAAGTCAGGGATTGTGATGACTCCAGAAGTTCTTTTGTTGTACAGGGTTGTTTTTTATTGATTTTTATTGAGCTCTACATTTTTCTTTGCTCCCCTCCCTGCCTCTCCCTTCCCCTTCAACCCTCTTCCAAAATCCCCATGCTCCCAATTTACTCATGAGATCTTGGCTTTTTCTACTTAGATTGGATCTATGTATGTCTCTCTTAGTGTCCTCATTGTTGTCTAGGTTCTCTGGAATTGTGATTTTGGGCTGGTTTTCTTTGCTTTATAGTTAATAAACCATATATGAGGGGGGAAAAAAAGAGCTAGTTCCAGGACAGGCACCAAAGCTACAGAGAAACCCTGTCTCGAAAAACCAAAAAAAAAAAAAAAAAAAATACAGTAGTCTGTCTGGGCTGTGCTATTGTGTAGTTCAAAGTTCTGTTGGCAGCAGGATTATTTCATCTCATATGTCCATAAAACTTGTGATTGTTAACATCCGCCTTTCTTTTAGCCTAGGTAAACTGAGTCAGAAAATTAAGCATCTGGGTGTGACTTCCTGCCCTGGCTTCTTGTCTGCCATTAAGTTCTACAAACTCTAGGAAGTGCTAGCCTTATCTTAGAATTTAAAACTTGTCTGTGGATGGCATTCAACTGAACATTGAGTCATTTCTTGTATTATCTTCAATGCTAATATGTGTGTGTTGTTTGACTGTTTGCTTTCTTTCTTTTTAGAAGAAACATGGCAGAGCTTTCTGAATCTGAAGGACCAGTAGATTGGAAAGAGCGATGCGTAGCTCTGGAGTCTCAGCTCATGAAATTTCGAGTCCAAGCAAGCAAGATCCGAGAGCTCTTAGCAGAGAAAGTAAGCTCCTCCCCTCAACTTTTGTTACTGTCAGTTGCTGGGCCCTGTTTCATATATATAAATAATCTCATTACTCCTGGGAGTCAAACATTTTAAAAAATAATGAATATAGTTAACTTTTTTTTATATATAGTTAACTTTTATGAAGTATTTGAAGCTACATTTGACATACTTTTACCAAATATGGCACAAACAAAACAAAACACTTATTTCTAAATATTGCATGTTTGATGAATACAGAGTTTATTCATTACAGAGAGAAAGCTATAATTTATTTGACTTATTAAAGGAATTTAGTAGCATTTTGGTCTGCTTTCTGTAGAAGGATATAATTTTAAGCCAGGTATGGTACCACTAGCTTGTAAGCCTAGCATTTAGGCAGGAGGCTCATAAGCTTAAGGCTAGCCTGAGCTACATGACAAGACCCTGTCTCAAGAAAGCAAAACAAACAAAAAATTATTTTAAAGTAATAATAGAAGAAAACTGTCTACTGATAGTAAAATACATAATATATTTGAAAGTATGCACCTGCTTAGGAATTCCTACTAATTTTATGTTCCCAAATTATCATCTGGGCTAGAGTTGAATTCAGTATAGTAATAGTCTTCTTTTCCTAGTTCTAGTATTGTAATTATAATTTTTGTCACAGAAATCATTTATATATATGTACATCTATATCTATATATCACAGTTACCTCTGTAAACAAATATCCCACATCTCTGAACCCTGGGAACTTGGATTCTAGACTTTGCCATCTGATATGATACCCTATTAGTTTCCTTTCTAATGCTATAATGAATACCATGACCAAAAAGCAACTTGGGGAGGAAAGGGTTTATTTGACTTATATGTCTGGATCACAGTCTATCACTGAAGGAAGTCAGGGCAGGAACTCAAGCTGGAGCCGTGTCAAGAACCATAGAAGAATGCCACACTGGTTTGCTTTCAGCCTCATGTTCAGCTACCTTGCTTATATTTCCCAGGCCTACCTGCCCAGGATGGCACTGCCCACAATTACCTTCGGCTCCCACATTAATCAAAGAGCATGAAAATGCCCCCACAGACATGCCCACAGGCCAATCTGATGAGACATTTCCTTGATTCAAATTCCCTGTCTTAGACATATCTAGGCTGTGTCAAGCTGACAAGGACAGATCAGCACAGATACCTACGTGCCACGTGTGACTATGGAACATTTCAATTAGGCTACTTCAAACTGAAGTATATTGTGAATATACAATACACTGTGGGGATCAAAAATTTCATAAGAAAAGATAAAACAGTTCAGCAATAAGTATTAT
>NC_022018.1:7481384-7490247 GCF_000317375.1 Microtus ochrogaster
ACTAGCTCTTGTAGACCAGGCTGGCCTAGAACTCACAGAGATCCGCCTGCCTCTGCCTCCCGAGTGCTGGGATTAAAGGCGTGCGCCACCACTGCCTGGCTTGTTTTATTATTTTTAAGTGTGTCTTCGTATTCTTTACTATATTTCTAAATCTCACTGTCCCTATCCTGGCAAGAGGTATTTTTGTCAAGGCTGTTTGCTAACAAGGATCCTGCCCTATTTGAGTTTTTATCCTAACTTCCTTCAGTGATGAATAGCAATGTGGAAGTGTAAACCAAATGAACCATTTCCTCCCCAACTTGCTGTTTGGTTCTGGTGTTTCCTCGAAGCAGCGAAAACTCTAAGACAGCATGTCAAAAGTATTTTGAATATTGAGTTAAATGAGCAATATTAATGTTAATTCTTCTCGTTTTTTATTATGTGTTCTAGAGAATTTAAAATCAGCATGTGGTTCTCATATTTCTAGATACTGTTATCTGGACAGATGCATGATTGATATCCCTGGTAAAAGACCAGAAGAATTTACAGGTGTTGTTTTAAACTCTAGTTCATATCTTTTGGGATAGAAACGGGTACATGTGTCACTTCTCCATAAAAGCCTTGCATCTTTCTTTCCTGTTGGCCAGGAATCCCTTAGAAGTGTCCAGTAAGACATTTTGTTTGAGCCTTTGTATATCTCATCCTTAGCTTCTTTTAGGTGGAGAAAGTTGAGTGACCCAGGCCAGGCTCTCAGAAATGAGTCCTCAACAGTAAGGTGGTCTATTGCTTAGTTTGAGGATAAGAATTAAAGCTTGAAAAGATTCCAGTTGAATGGCTATACCTAAGGGAAGCTTAACTCAAAGATAATTGTCATTCATGGGGTGTTATTTTTTCTCGTTTCAATATAAAAATCATGTCTCACGTTGAAAGGTGATTTATCTAATATTTTCTATGACCCCAACCACCCAGACACTGATTTTTATGTAGCTTTATCAGTTATTTTCTTGTGACAACCTGCGTGGACACGTCCCAATTGTTGCCTTTGCTTTTTTGATTATTATCTGTATGTTCTTATATTTACTCTTTTTCAGTGAATGAGTATTAAAAGGAGCATTAGTTCAAAATTGCTGTGGTTTCTTCTTCTTTTTCTCCTTTCTGTAGTCTAATTTGTTACTATCATTATTATTATTATTTTGGTCTTTGAACTTTTATTTTTTTAAGTTGCTTTTATTGAGTTATATATTTTTCTCCACTCCCCTCTGTTACTCTTCTTTAAAGCTATAAGAAAGATATAAGGGAGGGGGGAGGCTGGTCCCACGAGGTCCCACTAGGGGTAGTGGTGAATGGCCAGAGGCCTCAGTGGTTTCCCGGTGCCTCAGTGAGTCAGTCTCCTGAGGCCTGGGTGGGTCACCTTGGTGGGTGGGAGACCACACAGCAGGTGAGAGACAGAAAGAGAGAGTTTAGGTATAGAGTTTATTTAGTGGGTTATGGAGGAGAAAAGGAAGGGGGGAAGGGGAGAAGGGAGAAGATGGGGGGGGACAAGAGAGAAAGGGGAAAAGGGGGAAGAAGGGAAAGATGCACAGAGAGAAAGAGGGAGAGGGGGGAGAGAGAAAGAGAGAGAGAGAGAGAGAGAGGGGAGAGAGAGAGGAGAGAGAGAGAGAGAGGAGAGAGAACATGCATGCAGAAATTATCTCTTCAGGAGAGAGAGCAAGGCTGGAGGAAGCATGAGATCCAAGGGTAGGGGTTGGGAGAGGGTGGGTTTTGTCTCTTAAAGGGACGGGGTACCCAGGTGACAGACCAGGCCAATAGATCATAGCACTCTCCCTTTCTTTCCCTCCCCTTCTATCCTCTCTCCCATGATCCTCATGCTCCCAATTTACTCAGGAGATCTTGTCTTTTTCTACTTCCCATGTAGATCAGATCCATGTATGTCTCTCTTAGGGTCCTCATTGTTGTCTGGGTTCTCTGGGATTGTGAATTGTAGGCTGGTTTTTCTTTGCTTTATGTCTAAAAGCCACTTACGAGTGAATACATATTTGTCTTTCTGGGTCTAGGTTACCTCACTCAATGTGATGTTTTCTAGGTCCATCCATAATGCCCGCGAATCTCAAGATGGATTTAGGTCTTTGGAAGACCTAAGAGATGGAGTCATTCAGATGTATTTTCCATGTTGGGAAATGACTGTGTGTGCCAATTACTCATGGTTTCCTAGTAAATATGCTCAACACTAAAATGAGAGTAAAGACGTTCACAGTATTTTTTGTTACATTCCGTTATGAAGTATTTTTCTCATGTTTAAAAAATATCTTTGGTGCCGGGCGGTGGTGGTGCATGCCTTTAATCCCAGTACTCGAGAGGCAGAGGCAGGTGGATCTCCATGAGTTCAAGGCCAGCCTGGTCTACAAGAGCTAGTTCCAGGACAGGCTCTAAAACTACAGCGAAACCCTGCCTTGAAAAAAAAAAATCTTTGGTATCTACTTATAGTTTAATGAAAATGCCAGATATTTATGAAATTATCATGTGTTAAATATTTTATAGGTATAATGTACTAAATTCATCTAACAACTCGTGAAGTTATAAATTTTGTCTCCGTTTTATGAATTAGGAAACTGATACTTAATATGGCCAGTTTGTATCCAAAGTAATTTATATATTTATTCTTCCCAGTAATTTTATGAGGTAGATACTAATATTAGTTACTAATATTACCTATGTTGACATAGGGAAATAGTTAGGTCCAAAAAGTTTTTTAACTTGTATGAGTTCATATCAAAAGAAGCCAACATTTAAACCCACAGTAATTTGTCTGTCATTCTGTGTTGTTTCCTCTGGTCTGTCTGCCCACTCCTCTGTTCTGTCTTTTCTTTCATCATGTAGCAGAGAACTACATCACTGCGTGTTAGTTGTATGTGTGTTTGCAGTGATAATCATGTGTGTAACAGTACATATTTTTCAAAGCAAGCCCGATTGCATTATTGGTAATGCAGATTGAGTCAAACATTGCATTCCTGAGACAAGTCAGGTCCCACCTACAGCTTTGGCTTTGTTTTGAGATCAGTATACTCAGCTTCTCCCCATAGTTCGCCATACTTTTTTTCCCAGGATGGGTTCAGCCCCGAGGCTGAAGATTCTTGAGAGAATACTAATTCGTTTCTTTAGCTCTTTGCCAGAAACTGTGGCCAACTTTCTCCTGGAACAGTTCTGGTTCTTAGCTTTGTTTTATTGGCTGTGGCACACAAACAGTCAGCTTCAAGTGTTAACTGCGGTTCCCAAGGTTTGAAAACTATGGCCTAAAACTACTTTAAACCCCGTAGGAACTCTGTGAGGGTAACTGTCGGTGTCTCTAAGCTATGGATTGTAATATTAGGGTTTAGAATGAACTATTGGTGTGTTGACTGTTATTATACAGGTAACAAATGGCAGAGCGGCCATTGAATCACGCGCCTTCCAGATTTATCATGATGCAACTAACAGAATATTTGGTGCAAAGAGATGACCCACTGTTGCCTTCTCCCATCTTCTCTGTTCTTCTCCCCTGTTGCGTTGAGGGCCTTGCACTGTTATTCAGGAGCTCTGCCACAGAGCTAAGTCCCTAGCCTTTCTTGTATCTCTGTGAATAGATTTGTTAATTGCAGGAAGACTTGAAGGTAATTACAGAGTAATACCAAATACCAAATTTATTCCTGAGTTTTTGTATGCTTGATTTGTTTTTTTGAGATAGGGTTTCTCTGTGTAACAGGTCTGGCTGTCCTGGAAACTCCTTTGTGGACCTTGCCGACATCAAATTCGCAGAGATCCACCTGCCTCTGCCTCCCCGAATGCTGGGATTAAAGGCGTGTGCCACCACCACCTGGTGTGTTTTTGATTTTTTTTTAAAGGAAATTGCATGAGATGATGGCAGAGTATTTTTAATTAAATATGGATTTCAGGTATGTAAGTGAATAGAATATGTGAGTTTTTTCTTAAAGAAAGACTTTTGTACTTATTTTTTAAATCACAATTTCCAGGTAGCTTGTAATATTGAGGCTTGTGAAGGAAGAGGGCCCTGCTGAAGTCTTGGGCAAATGTTGCTGCTGTAAATGGGAGAGGTCTTTAGAGGAATTTAAGGAATGGTGGTGGAAATATCCTTAGTATGCCAAACATAAACTCTTCAGGGAAGCTGGGACCTAAGTAGTCCCCTCCTTTACAAGTTAGTTTTCTGAGGCAGGGAGGGAAAAGGACAAGTTTCTTTTTACGTTAAAGTGAAATGTTACTTTCCGTGAATCAGTTTCTCAGTTTAAGGCGAAAAGAGACGATGAAGCGTTTTTTTCCTTTGGACATCACCATGGTAACTGACTCCTATCCTGACCTGATGGAGCTTCCGCAGCTAGGATCTGCTGACTCTTGACCTTCCCTTCATGACTGTGATTTCCCTGAGGCAGTTTAGGACCTTCTCCTAGGACAGAACTGTCCCTGGACACCAGAGCATGTGCTTTCTTCACACAACAATCCAGGACAGCCTTCCAGAAATCTATTTAAATAAGACGTCTATCCACTTATTCTTTTAGCTTGCCTAATGCTGCACAGTGATGACTGGAAATTCCACACCTAACAGTGAGACCTTGTAGGCTATTTGAAATGTCACTTTTGGGGGTTGTTGGCTGAAGGTAATACTATAAGAAAAAACAAAAGTGTTTAATGATCGTCTTTCATGGGGTATCATGGGAAAACCTAGAAAATCCCCTGCTAGAAATTGTATCCACATGATTTAGTGCAGAGATCCTAAAGTATTCTACCTGAATTAATCTGTGGGACAACTTTGTTTGTTCACAGGGCCTATAACTAAGAGGGTCACTAAATATTTGTGTGGTAGTTTTAAGATCCAAGTTCAATGGCAAATTCTTGTCTGCTACTTGTTGCTAAGTTCACTGCAACTACAGAGAACATTTTTTGAGTAATAAATCAAGCACAAGGTTGACTCCAGTTTATAAAATACTTAACTATTTTTAGTAAAACTTTCTATGGGTCAAATGATCATTTCATGTTGGCTTAGTATATATTGGGTGATCTTGGACCAAGGATTACATTACAGTTTACACCATGAAAGTAAAATATTATCTGAGTGTGTCCTGTGATTTTTAAGTATTCTGCAAAGTTATTTCCCAGCTAAAGGCTTATGAAAAGAAATATTCAAAATGAAAGTATTGCCTGCCTGGTTACTAGTGTGTTTGAACTGGCTTTAAAGTGCTCTAAGTTTTATTGAATAGATTTAATGTATGTATTCGCATTAATGCAATATGAAATGTTAGGTACTTATGGTCAGTAATTTAAATTGTGAAGAGTAGCAATTTCCTTTCATAAAAGTATATCCTCAGGTTTAAATCTTCGTGAAAAAGCAGTCACTCTCTTTGTTCATGACATTTGTTCAGCAAACGCTTCTTAAGTTTTATTAGGTAACCACATCGTCTTTGCTTCAGCCACTATTGTGTAAATATGCTCAGTAGAGATCGTAGGGAGGAAGCAGCGACTGCTAAAACGCTATTGGATTTTAAATGTAAACACTTTCCATTTTATCTCTACCCCTCTATTCTTTCTGTGCTAAGTTCCCTGAAATTAAAAGTATACCACTTGAAATTCTTCCTATTGAGACCCTGTTTAAAAAAATCAGATGGAGAACAATTGAAGAACACACACACAGACACACAGACACCACACACACCTATCCAGACTAGTACATACACCACACACACTTAATTCTCCCTGTTACGACTATTGACATGACTGAAGGTTACTGTACAGGTTCCTTTTCTGCTGCTGCGATAAACACCATGACCAAAGGCCACTTAAAGAGGAGAGAGTTTATTTGGCTTATGGTTCCAGTGGTATAAGAACATGACAGTGGAGATCCAAGATGGCGGCCAGCAGGAGGCTGATGAAGGAGCTTAAAGAGATCCGCAAATGTAGAACGAGAAACTTCCGTAACATCCAGGTTGATGAAGCTAATTTATTGACTTGGCAAGGCCTTGTTGTTCCTGACAACCCTTTATACGATAAGGGGGCCTTCAGAATTGAAATCCACTTTCCAGCAGAGTGTCCATTTAAAACCAAGATCTACCACCCTAACATTGATGAGAAGGGGCAGGTCTGTCTGCCGGTAATTAGTGCTGAAAACCGGAAGCCAGCCACCAAAGCAGACCAAGTAATCCAGTCCCTCATAGCACTGGTGAACAATCCCCAGCCTGAGCACCCACCCCGGGCTGACCTAGCTGAAAAATACTCTAAGGACCGTAAAAAATTCTGTAAGAATGCTGAAGAGTTTACAAAGAAATAGGGGAAAAGCGAGCTGTGGACTAAAATCTGTCATGAGTGATTCCAGCAAGTTTGAGCAGAGCCCACGAGTAGTGCACTCAGATACCCCGCAAAGCAGGACTCTGGGAAATTGACACCTGCCACCACCTGGCGTCGCTTGTGGCAGTTAATAACTTTCTACAGTTTTCTTAATCAAAGGTGGTCTAGGTGACCCGTAAAGAAGGATTAAAAAATTCAGATGTTCTAGAAAGAAAGAGAGAAAGAAAGAAAGGAAAGAAAGAAAGAAAGGAAGAAAGAGAAAGAAAGAAAAAGAAAGAAAGAAAGGAAGAAAGAAAGAACCTAACGGTGAAGAGGAGTCATGGCAGCAAGCAGCAAACATGGTGGCAGGGATGGGGAGCTGAGAGTTCACTTCCTGAACTGCAGACATGAAGAAAACACAGTGAACCTCAAGTAGAGAATAGCTCTAAGCTTTCAAAGCCTGCTTGCAGTGATAGCCATCCTTCATCAAGGCCACACCCCCTAAGCTTCCCCCCCCCCAACAGCAGCACTAACTGGGGACCAAGTGTTTTAAGTGTCCAAGACAGTGAGAGACATTTCTCACTCAAACCAACACAGTTTACCAACGAAGAGTTCCTAGACTCAAAGAATAATGCAGTATAGGAATAAATGCCAATGCTTTCCAGTTACAATCTTTGTGGTTTTATGTTTGGACTGGTTTTCCTGCGGCTCTCTAGTACTCTACATTGTGTGGGTAGTTCATGTGCAGCTGCAGTTCAATGAAAAGAACACCAGAGAGTTGGAATATAAAGACCGAAAGCCAGTGGCATTACTGTCTAGAAGCATACTTCTGCACAAAGCAAATCATGCTAAACACAGTTTCCTATATTTTAGTTGGAACAATTCCCTCTTCACACCGTGACTGGGGAATCACGTATTTGAAACATCTTGGTTCTTAAACATCGCTGACATTTCTAAAACGATCACTTCATTCCCTTAGTTATCTTTCTTTCCTCTGAGATGATTTTCCTCTTTCTATGGCTGTTTCTTTTCTGAGATGCAAGCTTTTCTCACATGTTAGCCGATCTTTGGTGGTCTGTTTACATTTAAGAATGGGACATCTGTGGACTTGTCTGGCAGCTGTGTATGCATGGCTGTTGCTGGCCCACTGTCAACTCTGTTTTCTGGTGAGTCGGTAGGAAGCTGCTGTGAGCTCGTAAATGTGACAGTTGTTGGATGAATGCATTCCAAACAATTTGTTCAAGTTGTTAAGGGAAGAAAGTCTGAGTTTTTTTACAGAAAATAAATGCTTAGTTGATGGACATTGGCTTATGGGAATAAGTGAGCTATCTAAACATCTCCCACGAATGCCCCCTATTTCTCAGCATGATGCATATTCCCCTCCAGGTCTTTGCAGGGTTCTAAGGAGTTGCTGGCCTTCAGGAGGAGCGGCTCGGGACCCTAAAAGCCTTGCTCTAGAAGGCAAGACTTAGAAGACAATAGAACAGAATTCTCTTCTAAGTCCATACACTTTAAAATTTAAATAGTTAGAATGTGTGTGGTATGTGGGGTGTGTGTGTGTGTGTGTGTGTGTGTGTATGGTGTTTGGACACGTACAGCACATGCATATATTATGGCACATGTGAAGAGGTCAGAAGACAACTCTCTTTCAACCATGCAAGACCTGGGGACAGACTTGACTGCAAAGTACACTTATCTACGGAGCCATCTTCCCCCAATTATGAGAGTTAAGGATATTTTTAACACATGCAAGACCCCATGTAACCTTTCTGAGGGATTTCAGGAGAATGTGTTCCATTCAAAGGAAGAAATAAGCTAAGGCTTGGGAAGACAGGGTGTGGGAGCAGGTGATCCAGGGCAGAAGAAAGTGGAAGGGTCTTCCCAAGAAGACAGGCGGGCCTGGGCAGGAGGTAACGGTTCACACTGGCATGTCAGAGGCATTGGGTGTGGCTTCAAGGGAAATTTATAGTAAGCCCAGATATGAGTGAGCATCTTGAGTGGTAACTGAGACAGCAGTGGGAACTTGAAGTGTGTCTATTGGAAAGTTCTCTTTAAAAACTGTGTGAAGAAATAAGACAGTTAGTTCTAGGAGGACGTCCTGTAGTAAAGGTCCCTCCCTGTGGCTGATACGAGACCGAGCTTCCTATCGGTCACATGTGTGAGCGTGTTGTGGGTGTCATATACAGCAGCGGTAATAAGGACCCCCTAAGTATGGTTTAAATAAGGGATGATATGAAGATGCAGAAAGAATAGGAGATGTGAAGTGTGTCTGGATTGATGGCAACGAGACAAAGGGGCTAATTTTCATTTTTCCATTAAGGGAACAAGTAGGACATCATTTTAAAAAGGAAGGTTGTCAGAAATAGAAGTATGTGATTTAGAACATGAAGGCAAATATGAAAAGAATTGGCTAAAAGCGTCCACTGTATTAATAAATCTTTCCAAACTAGTTGATATATGTGTATATTTATAGCTTTGATAAATATATAAGTAAACAGAAAAGCCAAGTTGTGAAGTAAATGGATTTGTTTAATCATTTGACAGGGTATTGCCTTAGAACAGTGGTTCTTAACCTGTG
>NC_022018.1:7490847-7493413 GCF_000317375.1 Microtus ochrogaster
TCTTTCTTTATCTCCCTCTACTCTGGCCCCTTCTCACCCTGCGACAGTTATGGAAGGTAAAGACTGGATTTCTAGTGACTATTGGTGTTTCTGGTGAGCTTTTTGTCATTTTAGTGAATACCTAACATAGCTGACTTGTAAAGAGAATGTCATTTAGCTCTTTGTTATGGAAGTTCTAGTCTGTTGCTGCTTCTTTTGCTGTCTGGCCTGGGTGAGGCACACATCATGGTTGGAGACTGTAGAAAAGCCAAATGGCTCATCTCGTGGCTGGAGAGCAAACAGAAGGAAGAGGACGTGACCAGGGTCCCCTCGTTCCTTCCAAGGACATGCCCAAGTTGTCTAAAGACCTCCCTTAAGGCTCCACCTCCTGGAGTATTGACTGTCAGGTTTCTTTAGCACCACGCTGGAGAGCAAACATATATCCCGGACCTTTAGTGAACATTTAAGACCCAGACAGTAGCATCACTTAAACCTCTTAACTCCTTAGTTAAACTTCGACAGCTCCCAGCATAAAGAATTAGTTGAGGAATTGGAGAGTGTCGAGGAGACTTGGGTGGGGGGGTTGGCCAATGATTAACCGAGAACCTGGTGTAGTAGAGGTTGGTGAGGGAAGGAGAGGGAACCTAGAGTAGTGGAGAGGATCTAAAGAGCTGCTGAAACCGTAGGATGGTCGGCAGCCACTTGTCTGCGAGAAAGCGCTCTTCAGGAACTGAATGTATTTCTAGAACAAAGACTAGCTCTTGAAATTTAGGTGATGCTGTTGGGAATGAGAAGATGCTCAACGTTTAAGCCCATTCCAAACCACAGACTAGAAAGCTGCTAGGCAATGAGAAAGACTGTAGCTGTCCTGTCTTGTCCTTGAGAGAACGAGAAGTTTTTCCAGTCTTACCACAAAACTATTGGCTTTGAAAGGCTGTGTGGGGTGGAACAGGGTTTGGTAGAACCAAAATTGGGTAAGATGAGTAATACAACTGAAAAAAAATCTCTTTTGGAGAGTAATTGACCCACAGCAACTACTGGGCTGTCATGACTTTGCAAAAGCTGACTGTGCGTGCGCGTGTATGTGGGTGCATGCTTGCGTGAGTGCGTGCGTGCATGTGTGTGTGTGCTCGCTCACATGCATGTGGATGACAGATCTTTATCATTTGAACTGCCCCTTCATTCAACCTGAAGCTTACCAGTTCTGTTACCATCTGGCCAGCAAAGTCTGGGAAGCCTCCTCTCTGCACCTTCCCAGGCGCTCGAGTTACAGATATCCACAGACACACCCAGCCTTAACATGGTGCTAGGGATTCAAACTCAGGTCCTCCCTCTTGCCGAGCACTTTACTCACCAAGTCATCTCCTCAGTGTTTGCAAAGAAAGAAAAACTAAAGATTATCCCTCAAAACTCTTCAGGGCTGCAGAGATGGTTCAGTGATCAAGAGCACGTATTCATCTGGCAGAGGATCCTGGTTTGGTTCTCAGCACCCACACATCAAGCAATTTATGTAACTCCAGTTTCATGGGATCCAACACCCTCTGGCCTCTGTGTGGACGCCTACCTGCATTTAGTGTGTTTAAACTCACACAGCCACACATACATATACAACAAATAAATAATAAAATTCTTCTTAATAAAGAAAACACGTTTGACATTAACCTGCCATTGAATCATTAGTAGTTTATCATGTACTTAGCCTGGAATGTATCCTAATGGTTTAAATTGACATGTTTAAACTTTAAAAACAATTTTTGTTTGAGAGGAGGAAAATAGACATTGGGTCCCACCCCTAACCAAAAAGTTATTTACAATTGGTATCCACTGGCAAAGGGAAAGTAAGTTTTCTCCACCGGAGTGTTGGAGTGTTACAGGGTCAACTAACAACACCTCAGGGCAGGTCTCATGCCCAGCAATAGTTGGCCAACACAAAATGAATTCTACTTTTTTGGTTTTTGTTTTTTTGAGGTTTTTTGGTGGACTTTCTGTTTCATTTTATTTTGTTATGCCTTTCCCCCCCTTTTGTTTTGTTGGTCTTTTGCTTGTTCATTTTGATTTTTGTCATTTTGGTGTTTGGTTATTTGAGAACACAAAATTGGTTGAGTGGTTGGGGGTGGTTAGTATGTAGAAGAAGTTGGGAGGGGGGAAAATCATGATGAAAATGAATTGGATGAGAAAATTTTTAAATAAAAATGTTCAAAAAGGGGGGAACAGCACATGCAGCTTTTTAAAATATATTTATTTGGGGCCTATGTGCATCCAGTTTATGGGATGGAGAGTTTGGGAAAGCTCGGTGATTATCATGGTTGTACTTGAAGCTGAGACAATAGTTTCCTTTCAGCTCTCATGAGAGCTAAGAGAAAACAGCATTTCAAGAAGTTGTGTGTTGCCGGGCAATGGTGGCGCACGCCTTTAATCCCAGTACTTGGGAGGCAGAGGCAAGCCGATCTCTGTGAGTTCGAGGCCAGCCTGGTCTACAAGAGCTAGTTCCAGGACAGGCTCCAAAACCACAGAGAAACCCTGTCTCGAAGTCCAGATACCTGAGGAGGCCAGAAAAGGATGTCAGAGCCGGGCGGTGGTGGCGCAC
>NC_022018.1:7493513-7506302 GCF_000317375.1 Microtus ochrogaster
ACTCGGGAGGCAGAGGCAGGCGGATGTCTGTGAGTTCGAGCCAGCCCTGGTCTACAGAGCTAGTTCCAGGACAGGCTCCAAAACCACAGAGAAACCCTGTCTCGAAAAACAAAAACAAGCCCCCCCCCCAAAAAAAAGGAAAGAAAAAAGAAAGTTGTGTGTTAAGATGAGAGTAGCTTTCATTGAAATGATGACCGGAGGTTATTAAAGGTACCATAGGGTCTGTACTACTCAGTAGACTAACTGTGGGTTTTAGTTACTTACTGCTGCTTAAAATGGAAAAAAAATCTATTTTCAAAACATAGTGGCTTTATCAATTTGGGTATTCTACAGTGTGTGTGTGTGTGTGTGTGTGTGTGTGTCTGTGTGTGTGTGTGTCTGTGTGTGTGTGTCTGTATAGGTAGATCACATGGTTCCTCTAAGACCAGAAGATTCATAACCCCTTGGAGCTTGATTGACAGAAAGTTATGAACCACCTAACAGGGTGTTAGGAACAACACTCAGCTCCTCTGGAAGAGCAATATGTGCTTAACCACTGAGTCATCTTTCCAGTCTTGTAACTATGATTTTTATCAATTAAAAACAATTGTAGTGTCTTTAAAAGAGCAATCATTTATTCATATTTCTATTGGTTATTCTTAGACTGTGTTTTCCATTTAATGGGGTCACTCATGTAACAGCATTCAGTTGGCAGATAAACACTGAGAACCAGGATCAGCAAGGATGCTGACATGACAGCTGAGTCTGGGATGTTCAAGATACACGTACCTGACACCTTAGTTGAGAGTAGTGGAATAACTAGACGCTGTCCAAGATACGTCCCTCGCCTTGTCCTCTGTAGGAAGGTAGCCATGGTGACCAACGATTCTAAAACCAGATCACAGCTGCAGATCTCTTCAGTCTGGCCTGGGCAGATGTACTGTGTTCTAATGGAGTCAGTTGCCAGCAACCAGTGCTAAAGGGAGAAGGTACACATGAGCTAGGAGCCACTGGATCTTCTGGCTTCACCTTCTGAACCCAAACCTGTTTCTGTCTGTTGAGAAACTGGATTTCTTTTCATCTCTAAGTTCCCTCATTTGGTCTACTCTGAAGGTCACTGTCTGAATGTCGAGAAGGCGACCCCATCTCTTGGGAAGTTAGTCCCTAAATGAATTCTGAGTCCATAGCACGGATCGGTAGTAGGACGAGTGGCTTGGGTGTGCTAGGTCACAGCTGATATTATCTGTGTTTTAAAAATATGTCACTAAATTGTCTTCTTCCTCCAATACCTACACTTATTTCTACTTTTAAAAGTTTAATACACATACAAATACAAACTTATTATTATTACCTTACGTAGCTTAAAGTAATTCAGGATCATTTTCTTCCTTGTACACAATGAACTTCGTTTTTAGCTCCTTGTTGAATATTTCTTAGACTTTCCTTAGACTATTGTCTTGAACATTCATTTTACCTTTAAAAATAAAGCATGCAGTTTTAAAATTCTTATGTGTGGCATAGGGCATGACTGTCACGTGTCAGCGTGTTGCTTCTGTTAGTGACTCACGTGTTCCTCCTGTTCCTCTCCACGTCACTTCGAAGCCCCATCTGCACGCGTCATTGGTCACTTTTATTTTTACCCTCTTGTGCATTGAGATTTAATTTTTATGTTGCATGCTTTCTCTTCTCCTGGTCTCAGAATAGTTTACTTTTGTCTGCTTTTACTTATCCATTTGTGTTAATGAATCACCCCAAACTTAAAAACACTACAGACATTTATTATCTTGGAGCGTTTGAAGTGTTCGAACCCTCTGGTGTAGCTGAGACAGCAGTTGGCCTAGGGCGCGGTGAGCTGATAGTTGGGTGGGAGCCAGAGGGTCTGCTTCCAAAATCGTTCACTCAAATGGTTGCTGGGAGGTTGGTGTTGGTAGGAGGCCTCAGCTGCTAAGCCTGGAGACTCCTCAGCAGGGCTCCTTGAGAACAGAGAAAGTGGTCCCCGGGAGTTCAAGGTGGAAGACAGGCTGTCTTTTGTGACATAGCCTGAGAAGTCACACTCCACCATTCCACAGGAACCTGTCGTCACAAGGGTTAGCCCATGTAGTGAAGGAAGGGCTAGACTACCACAAGGTGAGGACCTTTGAGGGTCGCAGGAGAGCTGGCTGCTAGCTACTGAGCTTTGAATCATTTTCCTGCTCCTTTACTCTTAATTTCTCCCTACTTCTTTAAAAAGTTCTTGTCCTTCTAATAATTAGATTCTATTCCCACTTAATCTCTGACTACCCTAAAACATAGTCTGAGATTCCTCATGCAATAATATTCCAGATGTTTTCCTTGCTCTAAATTGGTCTTATGAACATTGATTTTTTTTAAAAAATTTTATTTTAATTTTTTTATTTATTCTCTCATATATTACCTGATTTTCTTTCTATGTTTTAGAATTTGGTTAAATATTTGGTATTTAAACAGATATATATATATTAAAATATATATTAAAACTATAAAGCCAATCCAAAATAAGGATGAGAGATTTCCTGCACTGTTCTCATCAGTTTCTTTCCCGTGTTCTAAGTCCCAGAAGCCACTTCTATGCTGTCTGTCCCTTTGCTCATGCCAGGCCACTCAAGAATGCGAATGTCATTGTATATATTTGGAGTTTTTCTATTGATGTTTTATTAAGGATTTCTGATACTGTACTCATGAGGATATTAGTCTGATCTTTGGTTGTGATCATAATTGTCCTTATAAAGTATACTTGGATTATCATCTTGGAAGAGGGTGGGGTTTTTTTTCTCATTAGTTTGTAGTCATCCTTTTTCTATCTTTTTTAAAAAAGAGTTTTCTTATTTATTATGTATCCAGTGTTCTGGATGCCTACATGCTGGCACAGCAGAAGAGGGCACCAGATCTCATTATGGATGGTTGTGAGCTGCTGTGTGGTTGCTGGGGTTTGAACTCAGGACCTGGAAGAGCAGCCAATGCTCTTAACCTCCAAGCCATCTCTCCAGCCCCTTTAGTTGAATTCACTAGCAAAGCTGGGTAGTCTTGGAGTCTTCCTTTTGTAAGGTTTTAAATATGCATTTCTTAGATACAAGGCCATTAAGCTGACATTTCTCTTTGAATAATCTTTGCTATTTTATGTCCTTAAAAGAAATTACATGTTTTGTTCAAGTTGCTCAATTATTTTTGCTCATGATATTCAGTTATTTTCCTCCAAATTTCTGTGAGTCTACTTATGGGCCCTCCTTGAGTTCCTGACATTGATTATTTGTGTTTTTTTTAAATATTGTTTCTTTCTCAATCTACCAAGAATTTATCGACTGTATTAGTTTTTTTCAATGAGCAGTTCTTAACTTCATTATTTTTCCTTTTTCTATATTTCCTGCAATCTTTATCAAGTTTTCCCCCTTTAGGGTGACTTTGTTCTCTATAGCTAGTTAGTTTGCTCCGACTCTTGACTGTAGATAGTCATCTCACTGTGTGATTTCACAAAGACCACTGTGACCTCTTCATAATCAGTACATCATCCCTCTGGCCCCCGTCTAGTGGGATCTCCACTTAGCATCTCTCTGGCCCCCGTCCAGTGAGATCTCCACTTAGTATCCCTCTGGCCACCTTCTAGTGAGATCTACTCCACTTTGTCCTTTTTTCCTATGTCTATTATTCTTTTATGCTTCAATTCCACAAAGTATTTTAGCATCTTTTTATTTGTCTGCTTTCTCTGAAGAAGCAGAATTACCTTTGATTGCTACAACCATTACAGTGTTTTCCAGTGTAGATACTCTTTACTCTTCCATTATACTCTTTTTAAATGGAATTAACTCTCCCTATCACTTAACACAATTCTATGACATAGAGATAGCTCCTTGGTGTTTGTGTATCTCATCTCATAAAAACAAATATACAAGTTTTTCCTATACAAGTAAAAGTAAAATATTCATGACCTTTTAAAAACAAACTTTCCTGCTAACATGTCATTTGCATGTCATTCCTTATATAGTTTTTATTTGTTGCTTTTTTTTTGGTGGCTGAGGATCAAACCCAAACCTTTTTGCATCTTAGCTGAGCACACCCTCAGTTCCTGCTTTGTCTTTAAATATGTCATTGATATCTTTTCACATATATATTTAAAAGTTCTTATTGGAGAGGTTTTTCAACACACGGAAGTATGTCCTTATGTATCTTCTAGATTTAATGCTTATCAATTCAGGACCAATCCATCCATCCCTCTGTACACTGATCTGTAGTTCCCAGAGTTCTAGTTGAATGAATCCCACATATAATATTTCATACATCTATGCACATTTATAATGACATATCTGTATATCTATATCCCTAGTTTTAGGCAGATCTCTTTCTTCCTCTCTCTGCCCCTCTTCCTCTGTGTGTGTGTGTTACTGAAGTTTAAACTTAGAGCCTATGCATACTAGATAAATGTCCTATCATTAAGCTATACCCTCAGGCCTGACACTTTGATTTTTGTCATCCACATTACAACACTAGAAATGCTATCACCATGTTTTCAATTACTGAAATACCTTAAGCCCATTCCCATCGCATTTACCTGTTCTTTTACTTTTAGTCTCGCATTTTGTAATAGAGAAGGTTGTATGATCCCAATTTCATACACAGGAATTATAGAATCTAGTGACAAACTATTGGTGAAGTACTGTAGTAAGAGCTAAAACCCAGATCTCTTAAATGTAGTTTGCTCATTTGAAACCAAACCATCCCAATTTAAATTATTCATAAAAGCAATACATGTGTATGCCAGAAATATATTGCTATAAAATGTTGTCTGTAAAAGTTGAACACCTATTAAAATATTAAATATCATGCTAGATGTCTTACTACTTAATTTTTATATAAATATACTAGAATAAGGGTTATTTCATCTTACAGATAAGGAATGGAGACCTGCTATATTAAAAGAATTTGCCCATCCATCCTTAAACCACTCATAAATAGTGGAATCTTGGTTCTAATTTAGATCTTGCTTCCAAATTCAGGACTTTCCCCCCTTTCCTTTCTACTTTCCTCTTAATATTTTGTGGACTACTTTTGTGTTTTAATAAAAATAACAAAAGTGACCTGTGAAACTATGGTTTTAAAAACTCCTTGTATTCAGTGATACATACATATATCTTTTCATGCCTAGCAATGAATTTTGCCTACTTGTATATGAAAGCATTGTAAAGTGCTATGTGTTTGTGTGTAAGGGAGTGTGTGCATGTGTATAATACCCTTCTAGTAAGGGAGCGTATGCATGTGTATATTGCTTTTCTAGAATGGAAATGTTTTTGCAAGGTTACTATCAACTACTAGGTTTTTAGATTTTTACTGACGAATTGGCATGTGTAAGGTGTCATGTCATGAAGGATTTCACACATGAATTATTCCTTCCAGCACTTGTAATGTAGAGCCACAGGAACAGGAATAAATTTGTTTGGCAGTGGTAAACCTACTATTGTCGATTTCTGTTCTTAGCGTTGTGACAAAACTCATGAGAGAAGAGCTCAAAGAAGGGTCTGGTTTATCCAGTTTCAGAGGTTTCTGTCCATCAGAAAGCGTTGAGCAGCAGAGTCTCTCATTTCAGGATGGTCAGGAAGCATAGGAAAGGGAGTACAGGAAGGAACCAGGCAGAAGATAGTGTTCTCCAAGACTCACCCCATCCTGCAGTAACTTACTTTCTCCAGCTGGGCCTGCTTCTTCCACCTGCCATTTACCAACTCCCAACAATGCCATGGCAATTATGAATTCATCAGAGGCTTAATCCGTTCATTAGATCAGAGGCTTTGTGATCTGACCATCTCTGGAGATAGCTTCCCAGACACAAGCTTGCTTTACTATTATCCCAGTCATTTCTTAATCCAGTCCGATCAACAATCAGAATTAGGCACCACAGCCATTCTTGAAATACACATGATACTTACAAATCATGGTCATTTCGCTAATAATTTATATGACTCAATATTTACTGTGTATGAAGACTTATACTAGGTATATAATAATAGAGACTAGATTCTGCCCTTCCTGTTATCACTAGAAAGCAAATACTTCGAAATTAATCTTTATGGGTGTGGATTATGTATCTGGTGTGTGTGTGTGTGTGTGTGTGTGTGTGTGTGTGTGTGTGTGTGTGATGTATGTGTGCATGTGTAAGTGAAGATGGATGTATGTGTGCTACAGTAGTTGGGTGAAGGTGTCAGACCCTGCATCCGTGTTGTTTGAGGTGGAGTTCCTTGTCCACTTCAGGGTATACCAGGCTAGCCAGCCCATGAGCTTATGGACTTTCTCCTGTCTGCCTCTCATGTCTCCAGGAGCGAGATCACAGGGGCACTGTGCCCAGCTTTACATGGATGTTGGGGACCTGAGCTAGGTCTTTACACTCGCATGGTAATACCCACTGAGCCATCTACCTAGCACAGACGCTAAATTGCTCTCAAGAAAAAAGTCATAATTGATATTTATAAGTCTCTGCAGAAAATTTCTTTTCCTTTCACTAGCAACATTTGCTTAACAAGGTTTTGTGAATTTGTTTCTCCTTGAAATCTAATCACTGCCTTAGAGATGGGTTAAGGCAACAGACGTACAGAAATTCCGATGAAAAACGACTGCAGTTAGCACAGAGGTGACAGTTGTCTGCATAGCCCCAGTGGCGCTTGCGATGTGTTTGGTAGTGGAGTAGGTGTTTTGGTAAGAAACTTCTAGAGATAGCTAAGAGATCTGTGCTTGCCCAATCGTTTATGGATAGTCTGTGTCTAGTTAAGCAAAAACTTATTAGAATTTGTTTAAGCTCATTAAATGCTTGAAACATTTTCACAAAAATTAAAGATGATCCAAATCCAAAGGATGCACTTAAGATATATCTGTAAACATGTTCAAACATTTAAACCTTCTTGATAAATCTCAGTCCCTATAACACCCTGCCTTTTAGGAAGTGCTGTCATTTGCATCCTTAAGTGACTCCATGCGATGACAACAGATATTCTGTACCTTTATTGTACAAGGACCTATAATATGAACTACCTGTGTCATTTGAATTTTTCTAATGGATACATGAATAAAATGAGAAAGAGATGAAATAAATTTTAATGGCTTATTTGATTTAATGCAACATATCTCAAGTATTTCAACATGGAATTAAGGTAAACTTTGTTTGGCGATAGCCTACATTTTTATAGTGTTTTCTAAAGATAGATGTTACTGGGTGAAGTGTGTATTCGATGCTTATGCTCCATCTTACATTGGACTTGCCACATTTCAAGTGGCCTTTCAGTAACACATTGTATTATTCACCACTTTTTATTTTCTGAATCATTTGGAGGTTTTGAAAAAAAAGCCCAGCAAAGCATAAAAAAAATGCCTAAATGCTGTCACGACTTTCTAACTGGGGGAGTAAGTCCGTTAAACATGGTGGTATATCTGAGTAGCAGTGTTTATTACTTGATGTGGGTTATTAGCTATCGCCTCTTGATTGAGGTACCCAATGGGCTTTGTGTTAAACACATTTATTCCTTCATAATCCTCTGTATTTAACCCAACAACACCCACGTATTTCAGGCAGACTACCAACTACTTATCACAGGATAAATTCCAAATTACATCTTGATCTTTAAACTCTTTATGGCTCCCGAGAAGCCCATTGAGCCTCTACACCGACTCTGTACTTAACACAATTCCTCCTTCCACACTCTCCTATTGGAGGCCTCTGGATGTTATGTGTAGCCCACATAAAAGGGCGGAGATCTATCTCTTGTCAGCAAAAGATATTTTAAACTTGCAATGACAGAGTACCGGAATGTGAAAGGAAGTAGAAGCTGTAGTTGCCATCCTTTTGATAGAAAAATTTGTTCACTTTCCCCATCTGTACCTCTTTGTCTTCTCTTATTTTGTTACAGTATTTGGATCTCGATCTCTCTCTCTCTCTCTCTCTCTCTCTCTCTCTCTCTCTCTCTCTCTCTCTCTCTTTCTCTTGTTCTCCAGGGCAGCCCTGAGAAGCGGAGAGTTGAAAGTTTACCATGAATATTCTGGGCATCCATACCAATTGTTTGGGAGAAGAGGGGCAGTGAGCACTGGTCCAATCACGCGCCACCTTAAACTTGTTCCACATTTCACCTCATGGCTGTGTGTTCAACACCTAGCACTCGTCCCTTAATTAGCACTAGATCTTTTAGCATTGTGCTTTCCGTATTTATTTTGGGATTTGCATTTAATCAGTCTCTTATATACTCCCATCAATCTATAAGACGCCTCATCTGTGATTTGAATATACCATCCATGGAGTTTGTAAGAATACATGCTTCTCTAATTTCATCTTGACTTTTGGCCAAAATGCCAAATACAGCATCAAAGTCTTACTTTTTATTGTTCTTAATATGTATTGACCAGTCATTTCCAATCTGTTGATGAACACCCCTGTGGTATATGAAGTTCTATATGGAAGAATGATAACAATAACAGTACCAATCTATGAACTACCAAACAACCCTTACAAAGTTACCAAGATATGTGCCAAGGACTGGATGGACCACAATGTCCTAAAAGCATCAAGACTTCTGACATTTCATCAACTTTTAAATACCAAGTGCCTTTTAATGTGTTAATTATAATTCCTATCTAAAGGATTACTTTTTTTTTAACGAGTTGATGACGTTGTGAGACTTAAAGCTGTTTCCCAAAAGGCAAATATAAAGATTTGTGTGTTTTCTGCCCTCCCTCACCTGTAGATGCAACAGTTGGAGAGGCAAGTTATCGATGCCGAACGCCAAGCAGAAAAGGCTTTTCAACAGGTAGAGTATCATTTAATCTTCACCTGTCTCTGTGCATATAAAGATTGTTTAGTATCATTTAATCTTCACCTGTCTCTGTGCATGTAAAGATTGTTTAGTATCATTTAGTCTTTACCTGTCTCTATGCATATAAAGATTGTTTAGCTCAAAGTAGTAGGACAGCTGGAAACCTTCCTGAATATCTCATCATTTTGACTGTTCATGAGCTCAATCCATAGAGTGGAAAAATTGAACTCTATTTTGTTCCTTTATATATTTTCCAAGAGGGAAAAAAAGGACTTTAAAATACTTTACTTTTAAAGTCAAATATAACTTTTAATAGAAATCCCATCTGTAATTAAATTTTATATATAAGTATGTTCATATCAGCTTTATGTATAATAATAAAGAGTTGAAAATTGATATGAATTCCATATTGTAGAAGAGCGAGTAAGTAAACTTAAAGTCAGGAACTGTTAAACAAATATTTCAAGTAATCTCACTGAAAATTAATAGAGAAAATTTTAGAATTACATTAGGAAAATTATGTACAAAGCTATATATTTCATATATTAATATGTTTATTAAGAAAAAACAAATCCATGACTTTAAAACTAGTCTGAGAGGGAACTAAAGTTTGCTTGAATTGTAGCATTAAGAAAGATTATTTTGTTGGGCAGTGGTGGCACACACCTTTAATCCCAGCATTTGGGATTAAAGTTCTCTGTGAGTTCAAGACCAGCTTGGTCTACAGAGTGATTTCCAGGACAGCCAGGGTGACACATAGAAACCCTGTCTTGAAAAGTACAAAAAAAAACCCCAACAACAACAACAAAACAAACAAACAAAAAAAAAACGGAAGGAAGGAAGAAAAGAAAGAAAAGGTTTTTTTCTTTATTCTTATTTTTTTCTAGAACTTTGGTTCTTTAGATGCTGATTTGTCGCTTAGCCCCTTCTAGGCTTTAAGAGCACTAAGGGGATGGTTTGGATAAGCGCACCCACCCTAAAGTTCTTCAGTCCATAGCTTCTCCTTTTATGAGAGCTCTCCATTGCACTCGCTCAAACATTTCTAATGACTTTGACACAAAATTCTTTCTCTTTTTTTAAATTGATTTTTATTGAGCTCTACATTTTTCTCTGCTCCCTTCCCTGCCTCTCCCCTCCCCACTTCAACCCTCTCCCAAGGTTCCCATGTTTCCAATTTACTCAGGAGATCTTGTCTTTTTCTACTTCCCATGTAGATTAGATCTATGTATGTCTCTCTTACTGTCCTCATTGTTGTCTAGGTTCTATGGGATTGTGAATTGTAGGCTGGTTTTCTTTGCTTTATGTTTAAAAACCACCTATGAGTGAGTACATGTGATAGTTGTCTTTCTATGTCTGGGTTACCTACTCAAAATAATGTTTTCTAGCTCCATCCATTTTCCTGCAAAATTCAAGATGTCGTTATTTTTTTTCTGCTGTGTAGTACTCAATTGTGTAAATGTACTGCATTTTCCTTATCCATTCTTTGGTTGAGGGGCATTTAGGTTGTTTACAGGTTTTGGTTATGACAAACAATACTGCTATGAACATAATTGAGCACATGTCCTTGTGGCATGATTGAGCATCCTTTGGATATATACTCAAAAATGGTATTACTGGATCTTGAGGAAGGTCGTTTCCTAATTTTCTGAGAAATTGCCACACTGACATCCAAAGGGGCAGTACATATCTAATCAGAGAACGCTCAACAGAGGAATCTAAAATGGCTGAAAGACACTTCAGGAAATGTTCAACATCCTTAGTCATCAGAGAAATGCAAATCAAAACAACTCTGAGATTCCATCTTAGACCTGTAAGAATGGCCAAGATCAAAAACACTGATGACAACTTATGCTGGAGAGGTTGTGGGGAAAAGGGAACACTTCTGCATTACTGGTGGAAATGGAAGCTGATACAAAATTCTTTCTAAGAAGTGCATAGTGCAACAGTTATCTTGTCCTTAGGCCTGCCATCTTCCTTCCTTGGCTACCTTTGCTTGCTGGCGTCAGTGGTGCCAGGCAGTGTGTCCTCCTTTAAACCAGAGGCTAGACTTGGTTTTACATAGCAGATTGTGAGAGTGGCTTAACAGATTTCTAAGCAATGCCAGTCCAACCTCATCCTTGATTTCTTGTTTATATTTGAAAACAAATCTTAAAATTTTATTACATGAAACCAACGTGCACGAGAGTAGGGAAACCGTACAATGAGCTCTTGAGACTTAGTCAAATTGCCACCACTGTATCATTGGTCAGCCTTTCCTCCACTCAGGCTAACTGGATTATTCTGATATCAAATATCACATATCATACAGTTGTACCCATGCATAAAGTTGAGTAAAATCAAAGCAACTAATCTAAAAGACTTAAAAATCCCAACCATGAAAAACAATCCCAACCATAGGGCTGGAAAGATGGCTCAGTGGTTAAGAGCACTGGCTGATCCTCCAAAGGACCTGGGTTCAATTCCTAGCACCCACATGGCAGCTCACAACTATCTGTAACCCCAGTTCCAGGGGATCTGTCATTCTCACATAGACATGCATGCAGGCAGAACACCAATGCAAATAAGATAAATCATTTAATAAAATCCTAACCACAGTACAATTGCCATGCCAAAAATACCAGCAAAAGTTCCTTAGTTTGTCAGAGAGCTAGATACCATCCAAAATTCTCTCAGACATCTCAGAATTGCTTCTGGTTTTGTTTTTCTTTAATATTTCTTTTATTTTGAATGTGTGTGTGTGTGTGTGAGAGAGAGAGAGAGAGAGAGAGAGAGGAGAGAGGAGAGAGAGGAGGAGAGAGAAAGCACATGTGAATACTAGTACCCACTGAGACCGGTGGTGTTGGTTCCTATCAGAGCTTGAGTTCCAGGCAGTTGTGGGTGCTGAAAACTGCACATGAGTCTTCTGGGAAAAAGTATAATCTATGAACTGTGGAACCCTTTCTCTAGCTCGTGTTACTATATTTTGATTGCATTGAAGTTCCTATAATATAAAATTGGTTATTTTTAAACAGACAAATTACAGTATTATATAATCAACATCTCTGTTTAACTCCAAATTATCCCCCATCATTTCCCAAGGAAACATGTTGCCACTGAGTATTTAGTGTGGCTTTCCTCTCCTCAAGTCCTGGCAGTCACAGAACGCTTTCTCTCTTTGTGAATTTACCCACTCTGAATAAAACTGCAAGGTCGGATATGTGATCCAGGCTGGCCTTAAATTATAATCCTCCTGCCTTAGCCTCCTACAAGTGTGTGCCACCGCACCTACATTGGATGTTTCTTATAATTATTCACATAATATGTGATCTTTGTGTCTGGCTTATTTTATTTAGTAGGATATTTTTGATCACCCATGTTACATATATACATATATAATATACATAATATACATAACCACTTTTTGTTTATTCATCTATTGATGGACATTTCAGTTGTCTCTGCCTTTTGGTTAGCATGACAAGTGTGCATGCACATGTATTTGTTTGAGTATCTCTTTTTAGTTAATATATATAATAGCATATATACTATGTATACATTATATATACGATTTTCCTCATTTTAAATGACTGACTTGTTCAAATTGGAATCAGAACTAGACTGGCGCATTTCATTTGTGTCGTAGACTTCAGTCTGTGTAGTCTTTTCCTTTTGTTTCGGTATTTGTTGAAGCCGTTGAGTTAGTTTATCCTCTCAAACTTTGTGCCTTCTGCGTTTGCTCAGCTCCCCTTGGTGCTGTTCGCAGGCTCTTCCGCGTCGTCATCTGCTGTCAAATACAGTTAAAGCTCGTGTTTTATTTCCCCACTTTTGTCTTTCCTTTTTCTCTTTCCAGTGCTGCCTCTTGGGTGGCATCGCACACTCCTATCTCTACTCTACTATCTCTAGCTCTCTTTTTCTGTGATGATTTGCATATGGACATATGTTCTTATTTTTCTTGGTTATACATTGGAATTCTAGATTGCCAGTTGACAAGTAATTCCTTTAGTAAATATCAGCCAAGAATTTCTTTTTTCTTTTT
>NC_022018.1:7506467-7538473 GCF_000317375.1 Microtus ochrogaster
CGCCCCTTGCTGGGATTAAAGGCGTGTGCCACTTCAACCTGGCAAGATTCTCTTTCTTCTTTCTTCCTTTTTTTCTTCCTTCTTTCCTTTCTCTTTCTTTTTTCCTCTTTTTCTTTTCTTTCTTCTTTCTTTTTTCCTCTTCTTCCTTCCTTCTTTCTTTCTTCTTCCTTTCTTTTTCCAAGACAAGGCCTCTCTACTTATGTAGCCCTGGCTGTCCTGGATCACCCTCTGTAGACCAGGCTAGCCTCAAACTCACGGAGATCTGCCTGCCTCTGCCTCCCGAGTGCTGAGGTTCAAGGTGTGAAGTGAATGCGTGAGATTGCATCTCTACTGGTGGTGGATGAGAATTCTCAATGCCAGGCATGCGTTTCTATTCGTTTTGATTTTTAGCTATTCTTGCCCTCCTGGTTTGAGAAGAATGCAAATCTAAATTCTCTTCATTGGTTTAGTAAATAGATAAACATAAAACATAACTAATTCCACAAGTCAAATTCATCTTGACCAGAACCTAATCTCTTGATGTCTTACAATGATCCTTGCCTAGAAAAATAAATAAGTATATCTTGTGCAAATGTCCCATTGAGTCCCCAGAGCTCAAGGAGGTGAATATGGGATGTAGCACAGAGAGGTCAGTGTGACACCATGGTGCATGCTCCGGTGGGTTCTACCTCGGTTCTTCTCCAGGGTTCTCGGAGAACAGTCACCCAGTTTACATTCACAGGAGGAGCGCTGGATTTTTGTGGTCAGCAGTTTCCTTCTCCTCCCCTCCCTCTTCCCAGCGATGGTGGGAAGAGATGGGGAACATGAGACCTAAGGTTGGCTAGGAGAAGTCTGTATAGTCAAAAGGACATAAAAATGGAGTTCGTGTTTCTCTCCCTTGGGGACAGACCTAAGGGTTTAACTGTGTTAAGATCCAACAGCTACCATTTTTTAATTTTTGACTGGAGGACTTTTTTGACTTGAGTATCAGGTTTGCCACTCCTAGCTGGCCGTCTCTGTAGGACAGAATTTGTAGCGGGGTAGTTAGAGAACACAAACTGCCAGGTTCATCGACCTTCATCTCCTGCTGCCTGGCTGCTGCTTCCTCTCTGTAAACTGTGGCACTCTCATCCCCATGACATTTTGTGAATTAAGTAGGTTGCTAGGAGTAAAATACTCGGAATATTTCCTAACATATAGGAGTAAGAGGAGCTAGCTGTTGTGAAGATTGAAGCTGATTTAAGTGCCTGGCATGCAGCCAGCCCGCAGTGGATGGTGGTAGTGGTGGTGGCGGAAGTGCTATTAGCAGTAGTGCGGGTTTGTGCTGCTTCCATATGAGTAGGATAATTTTTTTAAGAAAGACATTGGGAGTTGTGAGTGCCTGACCCCACCCCCCTCCAACTACCCTCAGGCTCATTGAATTGTTGGAAGCTTTTACAGGACACTGAAAACATTTCACACTCATGGTTATGTACAGGGAAAGGAAATGAATTTAAAATCCATAAGAGAAAAGGGCATCATAGGCAGTGTCCAGGAGCACCCAGGTCCAAGCTTCCGGTCACTTGCTTCTAGTGAAGTTATGCAGGGATGTGTTCACTCCTCCCATCAACTATGCATGGGCAAGACTTATAAAACATTGTCAGCTCCAAGACCCGCAAAGCTTGGTGTGCAGGAGTTTTAGTGGGGATCAGTTCTGTAGGTCTGAGACCCGAGACGTTTGGGGAACAGCTATAGCTAGTTACCTTTAGGATGATCTGAGTGAGAATTACTTGCCTGTAGGCTCATGTCTTTGAACCCTTGGTTTCCAGTTGGTGGTGCTGTGTGTGGAGGCTTAGGAGGTGTGGCTTTGCAGGAGGAAGTACGTCACTGGCAGTGGCATTGAGACTTTAAGACTCCACCCTACTCCCAGTTTGCTTTCTCTGCCTCATGCTTGCTGCTCCATGCTGTCCCAGGCCCATGCCTGCCTGCTGCCATGTCTCTGTCATATGGTGATGGACTCTCATCCTCTGGAATCATAAGCCCAAATAAATCTTCTTTCTATAAGTTGCCTAGGATATAGAATTTTATAACAATGATAGAAGTAACTAAGACATATACCGAGCAAACTGTCAGCATCAATGATCTGATGTCCCCCACTATGTTAGAGAGTCAAGGCAGTCATGTTTATAACGAAGTTCCAAAGGCTCAGCGGTTGTTACTTCCCTGCCTCAAACCAATCAGAGGCCATTCCTGTCTTGGGGAATCTGAGCAGCTCAAGTCTGCTTGAGCTAGTTCTTTGCTGCAGAACAGCTTAGGAATTTCAAGATCAAAGAGAGAAAACGATTCAAGGATATGCTGAGTGGGAGCAAATAGGAATTTACCCCGAAGGAAAAGAGCTCCTAAAAGTATAATGTATTCTACACTGGAGGACCTGTGTGTAGATATTTGCGAGAGTTTATTTAAACCACTTTGAATTTGTTGTTTTTTTTCTCTCTCTCTTTCTCTCCCCCATTCCTCCCTCCCCCCCCCTCTGTGTTAAACGATTTACTTTTATTTTATATGCATTGGTGTTTTACCTGCATGTGTGTCTCTGTGAGGATGTTGGGTCCCCTGAAACTGAAGTTACAGACAGTTGTGAGCTGCCATGTGGATGCTGGGAACTGACTCCGGGTCCTCTGGAAGATCAGTCAGTGTTCTTAATGGCTGAGCCACCTCTCCAGCCACCGGGTCGGTGTTTGTTATTGGCCAGTCTCTGAGTAGCTAAAATTCTTGTCTGGTTAAGGTTAAATGAATGGAAAAAGAACTAGGCTGTTTTCCGTGTGCTTGTGGCAGGACATTTTCAAAGGGCTGCTTGTTTCTTCTGTAAGCGCTTAGCTTTTCCGTAGACATTTTATTCATGGTGATTACCAAGGAAGGCTGGGAGGCCTGTGAAACTTGGTCATAACACAACCAGCTGGCAGGCAAGATGTCTGGGACTATTTTGTGATTCTTTCCCTGAGACTTTGCACATTGGCCAATATTTTTCTTGCCTCAGAAAGTTGTTTATCCAAAAGTAATAGTCACTTTTAAAAGATTCAGACAACAGTGATACATCCAAGGATCTCTGTGGCATTTATGCATAACATAAGAACGTGTTCTTTGACTTGAAGACATGGTCCTCACTGTCCAGAGCTATAGAGCTTTCCTAAGTAAGGAAAGGGCAGTTTCACATGGGAACCAAACGTGGCTGCTCTGACCTAATAAAAGGAGACTGAAGTGTTTATCTAGCTATTCTAAATCAATAAAAACTCGGGAGTCAGCTATGGGGTAAAAATCTGAATGATCAGAGAAATGGTGGAGAAGTGACCAGTGGCATCTTCTGTCTCTCTAAGCTCCACCCTGCTACTTCCTGTGTCTCTGTGTGTCCTGAGCCCTCCAAAACCTTTATGGCTAATTTTAGTCAGCTAGTAGCTAGCTCCACCCTCTGATTCAAAATAAACTTTATTGTCAGTCTCGGAGTGTCAGAGCGCAATCAAAATATCCCATAATAGTAGACTATAGCTGAATGTCGGCCTCTGTTGTCACGTGCTTTTGGGGAGTCAGACCTTGCACTGCTTTGACAAATTGCGTGAGAGAAAGTGTTTACAGGAGACAGGTCATTTCTTGGCTCACTGTTTCAGTCTGCGGTCGGCTGGCTCCCATGATGAGGCACAGCATCATAGCAGAGAGTGCTGGTGACAGAGTAGAGATGCTTACCTTATAGTGACAGCAAGAAAGGGTGTGGGCTGGGCGGAGGAGAGACAGACAGAGAGAGACAGAGAGACAGATGCACAGCGAAAATATGAGTGCCACCAGGGAGGGAACAAGAGCTTCAATTTCATGCTCTCCAGTGATCCTTCCTTCAGCCACAGCCCACCTTTCATCAACAATGCCATCAGGTTTTGATTCCATCTGTGGATTAATCCATTACTGAAGTCAGGGCTCTCAGGATTCAGCCACATCTCAAGGGCTGGGTCCACAGGTCTAAGACCCAGCCTTCAACATATGAGCTCGCTGGGAGATACTTCATATCTAAACTGTAAGGTTACTTACTTATATTTTGCTTTCATGTATATGGTGTGTGTGTGTGTGTGTGTGTGTGTGTGTGTGTGTGCGCACACGTGTGCATACATGCTCATGTGCATATAGAAACCAAAGGTCAGTGTCAGGTGTCTTCCTCAATTACTCTCTTCCTTTAAGTTCTTTAAAAATGTGTTCTTTGGTAATTTCATAGATGAATACATGTAGTAAGATCATATCCGCCCATGCCAACTTCCCACCTCCGGCTTTTCCTGGACCACCCTCAACAATTCCAGCTCCATCATGCCGTCTTTCCTCCCACCTTCTTTTTCTTCTTCCCCTCTGAGTCCAATTAGCTCCATTATGCACATGGGTGTAGGACAGCATCCTCTGGAATGTGAGCATCCATCCATGGGCCACAGGACTGAAGCACAGACTCTCCCTCTCCTAGTGGCCATCAACTGCCATCAGCTACTCTGCTAAAGGTGGGGCCTAGTGTAGTTCTTCATTGTCCATGTTAGAGCGTTGAGTGGCTTGATCTTGTGGCAGCAACCATGGCTGCTGTGGTAGGAGTTAATGAGTGAGGGCCCGGTTGTGTCCTGAGACATTTCCTAAGCCATCTTCCCGGACCTCTGCTCCTACACTCATTCCCCGGACTCCGAATCTTGGTAGGAGGAAGGGGTGTCTGTAGAGATCCCACTTAGCGCCGCACACTCTGCAGTTACTTCTCTGCACTCTGACTTCTCATGCGTCTGTTAACCTCAGACCACTGCATAAAGAGGCTTCTTTGATGAGGTCCACCTCCTGTTGTGAAAAAGATTCCGTTATTGAACCCAGAGCTCATGGATTTGCCTAGACTGGTGGGCACTGAGCTCCAGGAATCTACCTTTCTCCTCCTTCCCAGCACTGGGAGCTACCACGCCCAGCTTTTACGTGGGTGCTGGGGATCCGAACTCAAGTCTTCATGCTTGCACAGCAGGCACTGACCGAGCCTCTCCGAGCCCACCGTCTTTCCTGAGGTTTACCTTCTATTACTTTATTCCCAGGGAGGGACTGGCATACTGGTGTTGGGCTGTACTTCTTAATTCCCCGGCTGCAGACTGTCGTGTTTATAACGGGGAAACTGTTTGGAGTATTTCCTCTCTATGTTTCTCCTGCTAGACTATTGTCCATGGAAAATCTCTTAGGTAATCCTTTGTCTTCGGTGTGAACTTTTATAGCTCATCCAAAAAAGACCACTTTATGTTAAAAAAAAAAAATCTAAACCTAAAGCCACTTAAATTATTATTTGAAGAGCAGAATATGTTTTCCTCCTCTGTTGAAACTGCTTTTGTTTTCAAAGCTTCCTGCTGTGTGTGTGTGTTAATTAGAACAGTTTTGGCATCTGAATCCAAGTTACGTTTACACAACGAACCCACATGAAACCTGGTATTCATGGTTAAAAATAAAACCAAACACCTCCAGACTTCATTCTAAAACACTTTTCAGTCAAACATGTCTGAATGTCAACTGCCTGTAAGGACTCATTACGATCACTCTGATTTTCTTGAAGTGATGGAAAGATTTGTTTTTGTTTGAACTGTCCTCTTCAATTTCTCAGATGCATTCGTTTTTCTTCTTTACGCCTGTCTGATCGCCAAGCTTCTGATAAAATGACTTCCTTCCCTATTAATACTATAGTGATATTTAGTTATAGAACATTGTATAGTGTTCTCAACACTTTACTTTCTGTCACGAACACTTCCCTTATTTCCCATGGAGTCTCGGGTGAGGCTTCCAGTGTGTTAGCTCTCTGCAGTGCAGGGATTGGGTCTGTCATCTGCAGAGAGAAGAGCGTCAGTCAGAAGGTGGTAACTGAGTCGACCTCACTGAGTTAGGTAGATTCACACAGTCTGTGTGATGAGCAGACTTGGCACATATGTCCTTTGGAGATTCCATACGTGTCTACATGCTTTGCAGAAGATGCAAGCAGGGTCTGTGTGGTTTAGACATTAAAAAATGAGCTGGGCAGTGGTGGCGCACTCCTTTAATCCCAGCACTTGGGAGGCAGGGACAGGCGGATTTCTGTGAGTTTGAGGCCAGACTGGTCTACAGAGCTAGTTCCAGGACAGCTAGGGCTGTTACACAGAGAAACCCTGTCTTGAGAAAACCAAAAAACCAAGCCAAAACAAACAAAAAAGATGAAGTGCGGCTCACCCGCCAGCCTCACGGCTGTTCCTCACTAACTGTACACTCTATTGCTGAGTTGCATGTGTCTATGATCACACTTATTGTCTCTTTCCACTGACGTGTAACTTGGATGCAGGAAGAGATGTTGATTCACTGACGTCTTCCTGCTGGAACTGGAGAGCATTCATTAAGCAAATGAGACTAATATGTCCTCACCAAATGCTTTCCATTGCCTTCTGCTCATGGTTTCTGTTTGTTTGTTTTTATTAATTTTGTTATTTGGGCTTTAAATTTCTTTGGTTTTCTTTTCTAGTGTTTTTTTTTTTAATTGACCCGCCCATCTAATTTGCATCTCATCTCACCATCTTATCTCACCATCTTCCCTTATATTCCTTTCTTGTCTAAATATGGGGGATGGGGCTAGAAACTTCTGCTTCTTATGAACACTTGGCATACGTTGCTCTGGAAAGCGTGTGCCTTCCTCCCTATGTAAATGCGACGGTCTGGTGACCTCTGGTACCAACCCTGAAGGTAGCACCGCTTGTCAAACAGTCTTCAGATTTTAAAGTCCTAATAATACATTCTACCTTGCTGCTTAATATTTTCAGTTTGTGATACTCTTTAAGAACCTAACGTTAAAGTAAAATTCTAAGCTTAAAACTATGATATTTCAGTATGGCATAATGTTATTATTTTACCCCCTGAATTTAGGTGCAAGTTATGGAGGAGAAACTAAAAGCAGCTAATATTCAAACAAGTGAGTCAGAGACTCGGCTATATAAGAAGTGTCAAGATCTGGAGTCTGTAATGCAGGAGAAGGATGACATCATTCAGAACTTGGCGCTGCGGCTTGAAGAGCAGGTTAGGAGAACTGAATCATCAGTCGTATTAATGTGTGCTCCTTACTGTGCAATTAAAGACCTAGCTGAGGTCTGTTTCTCTGGAGGGGAGCTCTTACTGCTAGGATTATGTCACATGTGTTGGTAAAAGGTACAAGTAAAGGCCCAGCAATACCACTTTTGGGTATATACCAAAGGATGCTCAATCATACTACAAAGGACAAGTGCTCAACTTTGTTCATAGCAGCTTTGTTTGTCATAGTCAGAACCTGGAAAACAACCTAAATGCCCCTCGACTGAAGAATGAATAAGGAAAATGTGGTACATTTAAACTACACAACAGAAAAAAAAAATCATCAAAATCTTGAGATTTGTAGGCAAATAAATGGATCTAGAAAACATCATATTGAGTGAGGTAACCCAGACCCAGAAAGACAATTATGATATGTACTCACTCATAACTGGTATTTAAACATAAAGCAAAGAAAAACAGCCTACAAATCACAATCCCAGAGAACCTAGACAACAATGAGGACCCTAAGAGAAACATACATGCATCTAACCTACATGGGAAGTAGAAAAAGGCAAGATGTCCTGAGTAAATTGGGAGCATGGGGATCATGGGAGAGGGTTGAAGGGGAGGGAAGAGGAAAGAAGGGGAGCAGAGAAAAATGTATAGCTCAATAAAATCAATTTTTAAAAAGGGTACATGTAAAAATAGCATTCCCTTTATGTCTTGGGTCACTCAAGGCCTCAAGGCAAGATCTAGTATTTTTTATTATGTGTATACGCACACGCATATGTGTGTGTGTGTGTGTGTGTGTGTGTGTGTGTGTGTGTGTGTGTGTGTAGAGGTTAGAGGACAACTTGCAGGAGTTGGTTCTCTCCTTCCACCACGTGGTGATAGAACTCATGTCATCAGGCTTGGTGGCAGAGCCTTTACTCATGGGCCATCTCTCTGGTCCCAGATCTATAGTAGTTTTGTAGATGTGTCAATGTTAGTAACATTCAGACTTTAGAGTTTAAGTGTGATCTTTTTCATTTGGAAGTATTTTGTTTATAAAAGGCATTTATGTCCCTAAAATATTTGCAGCCAAACTGGATATAGTGGGGCACGCCTGTAATCCCCGAATCTTGGAGACTGACGCCGGAGGATCATTAGTGTGAGGCCAGTCTGGACAACATAAGGAGTCTATCTAAAGAAAATGTTTACAGACAATTGTACATATTTATGTTGTCACTAATCCTCCGTCTGCTCAGGAATGTACCATTCTCAGGCGGCTTATATGAGCATGTAGAGTACTTTAAGTCTCCTGACAAAAATTCACTAGGAGTTGGGTACAATGGTTCATCCCTGTCATCCCAGGATTTGAGAGGGTAATGCAGGAGGATTGCCATGAGTTTGAAGCCAGTCTGGGCTGCAGAATAATACCTTATCTCAAAAATCAACGCAAATGTGTGTTAGTATTAAATGACTTCTTAAGTGGCCGTTTAATATCATTTAAATGTGACTGCTGTGTTTGTCAGATGCTTTAAAATTTTCGTTTCTCTATGGGGTCGGTGTTTTAGTTTCTAGCAGGCCCAACCCCCATCCATTGTGATTTAGATGCTGCTCACATTCTCAGCCATTTTGTGACCAGAGCCGGGTTTTAAGGCTGTTGAATGTGAACTAGAATTTCTCTGTTGTTTGTTTTTCTGGATGTTTTAAAACTAGTGTCTGAGAGAGAAAATAGCCCTGCTCCTAAGCAGTTTTGCGTTCTTCCCCTGCCTTAGTTGATCCAATTCTACTGGTCCAGAAATAATTCCTTTTGTTGCTATATTTAGGGGATTTACTTTGTTGTGTGAGTGAGTACCAGAGAGAGAGAGAAGCGCTGCATGAATTAGCAGTACTTTTGGTATTAGGTAGATACTTTCCTGTTGTTTCAACAAAACTCCTCACCAATCAACTTGAGAAAGGAACAGTTTATTTCATCACCCAATTTGAGGGTACAGCCCATCACCTTCTCCTTTTGTTCAGTCCAAGTCCCCAGTCCACGGAACTGTGCCTTCTGAATTTAAGGTGGGCTTTCCCATTGACTAATCCCGTCTAAAAAACCCCTCAGTCATGCCCAGAGGTTTGTGCCCATGGAGCTCTTGGGTCCCATGAAGAACGGTCTGGTATGTCGTCACATCTGCATGGGCCTTTGACTCCTTTCTCTGTCTGCTGAACAGTTCCTTCCTTCCCTCCTCTTTGTCTTTCTGCGCTAACAAGATCTACCATTTCAGCCTGGCCCTAGACTTCATGATCCTCCTGCCTTAGCCTCCAAGGACTAGGATTTCAGGCATGGAGCACTTTGCCTGACAATTTTGGGCTTTTAAAAATCTATTTGGTGATTTGGAGGTAAATGTGTTAACCTGGAAACGGTTCTAAGTGGATTTGCTTTCCGTATCTGATGATGTGTTGTCTCCAAGCCGGGGAGCTTATGTCTGAACTAAATAAGTTGTTGATGTTATTTCAGAAACAAGTAAGAATGCAAGAAGCTAAAATAATAGAAGAAAAAGCGGCGAAGATCAAAGAATGGGTAACTGTTAAGTTAAATGAGGTATTTATTGCTGTACTTTTCCTTTATTATTTACTTGTTTTGATTAAAGTCTTCAGAATATACAGCTATGAGGAGACAAAATTCTGATCAGTTGGTTATGGTCCTATATTAGGAAAACGTGGCATAGATTGCTTTCATTTTAAAACCTATTATACTTTAATATCATTGTATTTTTAAAATTGAAATATTGGTAGACTCACGACGATGACTGTAAACAGCCATATTATAACAGGTTAATTTTAAATGGCTATGAGTATGTACATGTTATAAAGTTTATAGGTTTGGTATCTGAGCAGCACAGACTAAATGCTGAAATAGTTTTAAAATCATTTTACAGTTTGAAATGCATAGGGTTGAAACCTTTAGCTCTGGACAAATCAATATTGATGACATGATTGTTAAGGGTGATAATTAGTGCTGAAAAAAGTTCACAAGTTTGCAAATAGAGTAATTATTTATTGCCATTTTCTAAATTTTATAATTTTAGTGTATTTTAAAAATACACTAGACTAAAGAATATCATTTTGCTCTTTTAGCTGGAAGTGGAGAATCAGAATCTTCGTTTCATCAACCAAAACCAAACTGAAGAGATAAGAGCGATACAGTCAAAATTGCAAGGTACATAGAGTTTTTGCTATGATAGCTTAGCTGGATTTATTTGGCTGGATGGGAATTTAGTATTATTTTGCTCGTGTTTTAAAGATCTAATTATGAATATCATGTAGGATGCTATTGTCAGTAAATGAAAAAGGATTTCTCCGACTAACCAGAAGTCCTGTACCCAAGGGGTGTTGAACCGAGGAGTAAAAGGCAGAAAAAGATGAATAGTGATATATCAATTTATCAAAGTGGCTGTTACATAGGAAAACATGACTGCATAGTAATTTTGCCTCTCTTCCCTAAATGACAATCCATTTATGGTCCAAAGAATCCATTTTGCTGAAACTACATGTTAATGCTAACCTTGGAGTTCAGGGATCACAGGCAAACCGGTGCCAGCCTCCAATAGCATTTGGTCCTTCCAAGGGTATAGCAGCACGTCCCTGTTATCTTGTCAGAACAGAGCTGGTAAGATGAAGCCGAATGGTAGGGGTGTTTGTGTTAGAGGTTTGTACTTCAGAATTCCAAGACTTACTCTCTGGCCTTAGCAAAGAATAGATCCTTTTAGTGGGATAAACCAATCAGAAATGTGGTATAGCTAGCTATACCTGCTTTGAGGGCTTCATGCATTCTGAACACGCCCTTGAAGTTGGTGTTCATGAAGGCAGCTGCAGGGTGTTCTGTGGGTTCTCAGATGCCTCCTCTGGTTGTTACAAATGACACAAAACTCTGTTCACTCACGCGTTATCAGCTGGGATTACAGGTGTCAGCCACTGCACCTGGCAAGACAATTTGTTTAGAGCATGTTAATTCTTGCTTTCATTTCCTCCATCTGAATGATTAAAAAATAGGCACTGCCATAACTGATCTGAAAGTCTATATTGAGAATTAAGTCTTCCTATTTTCGTAATACTCACCTTCTCTGAAATAGATTGGAGGTATCAATTCTAGTTCCAGAAGACTGTTAATTTTCCTGCTCTCCCTGGCTTACAATTCTAGTCTTCATTGGTGGTCTCTTGGGTTTTGTAACTCAGGGGTTCTGATCCTTGGAAAGTAGGCTTAGACTAAAACATAGATACCACACACACACACACACAAACACATTGTATGTATGTTAGATAATACAATCTATATGTACAATGATATATATGTATATATTATACATATTGTATATACAAATATATGTACATATTACACACAGGTGTGTAGGTGTGTGTGTGTGTGTGTGTGTGTGTGTGTGTGAGTGTGTGTACATGTGGTTGTTTGTCAATGTCCATAGAAGACTGGTTCTAGGATCCCTATGGAAACCGACTCTAAGGTTGTCCTAGGTCCTTAAATAAAACAGCCCAGGATTTACATATAATGTGTTATACACCTTCTCCTGTAACTTTATATTGTCTCCAGATTACTACAATGACTAATAAAAGGCAAGTGTTGTGTAAGTATTTGTTAATTGTATTTTTAGAGACTCATAGTAAAATATCTGTCCATATTCAGTAAAGTTTTTTTCAACTATTTTTGAATCACAGTTGGTTAAATCCACAGATGCAGAATCCATGGACTTGAGGACCAGCTGTATATAATCATTACTACACTATTCCAATTAGTCTGTGATAGATGAGCAACATACAAAATTTTAAAGATACCTCTGAAGGAATATGCTATAAATACTTCTCTTTATTATTAGTTGCTATTTAGCATAACACATGTCACGATTTGTTGCTTTAATTTCCTCAGGTATTTTTCTCTCTGGGACTTCCATGCCTTTGATCTTACAAGCAACAATGTAGAGTCCTAAAGATGGATTAAACCAGTGGTTCTCAATTTGTGGGTCATGACCCCTTTGGGGTTGCACATGAGATATCCTGCATATCAGATATTTATAGTATGATTCATAACAGTAGCAAAGTTATAGTTATGAAATAGCAATGAAAATAATTTATGGCTGGGGGTTACCACAACACGAGGAACTGTATTAAAGGGTCACAGCGTCAGGAAGGTTGAGAACCACTAGATTAAAACCATGATTAGCAATCTGAGGGCTGAACTCAGAAGCTTTTACTCACTGCCCCCCCTACCCCAACACACACACACACACACACACACACAAACACACAAAACCCCACAGATTTTGGGCTCTTTTGTGAGGGTTTCCATTCACCATACTTAAGTAAAAGCTGAAATGCAGTCTTTTTCTTTTCTGGTGTTGAGTGATTTATTCAAGTCCTTTTGTACTTTTGTTCCGTGTCTAACAAACGACTATGAAAGGTTCACTTCCTGTTCCGGGGGATCCGACACCCTCAACAGACAGACACGCAGGTAAAACACCAGTGTGCAAAAAATACAAATAAATACATTATTTTTTTTTAAAAAAAAAAAGCTCAGGCAGGCGGTGGTGGTGCACGCCTTTAATCCCAGCACCCGGGAGGCAGAGGCAGGCGGATCTTTGGGAGTTTGAGGCCAGCCTGGTCTACAAGAGCTAGTTCCAGGACAGGAACCAAAGCTACAGAGAAACACTCTCTCAAAAAACCAAAAAGAAAAAAGAAAAAAAAAAACCTTATCTCCATTTTTTGCTTAATGACCTTGCAGAGCTCCAAGGCAAGAAGGTGTCCTGCGTGGCCACACCAAAGCTCTCAGAAGGACAGCACCTGAGCGGTTTGACGTTTGGGTGTTTCTTGTCCCGAGCAAAGAGTCCTCCTCATGTAGTACGATCTGAAGAAATAAGCAAGATGGCATCCAAAGAACCCGAGTTCGCCGAAGGAAAATGCATAGAAGGTATTTACAGATTATATCAACCTACCTCGGCATTTTTTAAAAAGCGAAAACATCATTCACAACGATTAATCAGAGTTAAACTTGATTCTCCCCAGCGCCTCAGTACTTCAAGGGAATATTTCATAAGAGCCGCACAGCACTGAACTTTCTGTCTCGTTATCTTGTGTCTTATGTAGGTTTTTGCAAGGGGCACAGGGGAGGGATTGATTTCCTCCCAACTTTAATGCATTTACCTGCAGCAGGTGGAAAAGATAGTTCAAATATAAAAGGTTATAATTCTAACTAAAAGGCACGCATTTTAACCCAGTTTCAGATGAGAACTCTGCATTTGTATTCATAGCTTCTTGAAAATATTTTTTAATTACCTAATATTTTATAACATGAACTTAATGCTGGCTTAACAGACACATAAAGAAATGAACACCTTTGGGTGGCGCGTACTTTGATAACTGCTTTCCTTGTTACTTCAGAGAAGAAAGTATTGCCTAGATAATCCGACCCAGGTCCTGCGTGAGGATTTCCTCTCTTCGTTTTCACAGCTCCCCTCCACAGTTTGCCTGGTGGTGCAGCCTGACCCGAACACCTCAAGGGCAATCTTTTTTGTTGGCTTTTCCCAATAGTTGTAAGGACGGTTGAGTTTGCAATTTAGCTACGCTGGTTTCCTGGTTCCTTCCAACGCACAAGGAAACTGCTAGCGGTGGAAGTTGCTGCCCGGCGTGGTTTTAGCATTCTGAAAACTACATCATGTTTTTCCAGGCAGAAGGCAGCCTTGTTACCTATTTCTTGCTGTTACCCGAATCTTGTTTACTTTGCCGAGAAGCTGTTTTCCTCCCCGTCCCACTGTTGCAGCAGGCAGCTGACTCTCACCGAGTTTGCCTGTGCCAAGCTCTTGTTCGTTTGAAAATGTGAGGGGCAAGCGGGGCACAACCTGAGGGCGTGTGTGTGCCGCCTCTCGTCAGTTGTGAATTCATATTTATGTTGTCCACGTTCCTTTTCTGTTGGGTCTGAGGTGCTAAGTCATTATTTAGGAAGCTGTTGGTGCATTCCATTTCCCACAAGAGATGGAACCCATATCTAAAGACACTTAAGGGTTTCTCTTACCATTAAAATACATGTTGTAGCTGTACTTAAACCAAGAGCAGAGGAAAGTTTTTCTGTGAAGTTACACATTTTATGTATTGAACTGTGGACACAAAGTTTGTCTCTTTTTTGTTCTTTTGAGACAGGGTTTCTCTATGTATCATTGGCTGTCGTGGAACTCACTCTGTAGACCAGGCTGGCCTCAAATTCACAAGATCCACATGTCTTTGCTGCCTGAGTGCTGGGATTAAAGGCATGTGCCACCCCTAGCTGGCACAAAGTTTGTTTCTTAAATTATGACTTTGTTTTTCTGTTTGGACTTACATTATGATGATTTTGAATGTTAGTGGAAGAAGGGTTGTCATTTTTCTTCCCTTCTAAAATGTAATTAATGGTGTTTGGTTTTTGTTTGTTTGTTTGATGGCTTCTTTCTTTGATGCTCAAACTCAGCCCACTTCACACACTGCTCTTTCTCTCTTTAGATTGTTGTCAATTTTGTTCTCCAACATATTTGTAAAAAATCAATTTATTTTGATACAATTAAATTGAAGTATAAAGATTCTATGCTTTATAAATCCCACATTTTCCAAACTTGTTTAAAAAGGCATAAAACTAACCAAGAATACTTTAAGTTGATCAATTCACATGAAATTGTCCGTCTCTAGAATGTAGTCATGTCAGGCAGGGTAATGCATGCATGCAGCGTAGTTGCGTGAAGGCTTCATGATTAAAGGCAACCTGCCACTGTGATATATCTCCCTCTAGAGATGGAAATTGCAGAGAAGCCTACTGATAACCACGTGCAAGAAAACAGAAGCCAGAGAAAGTTGCACGAGACCCCTTGCAGCTCAGAACAGAACCGGAAAACAAGAGCAAGCTTCGCAACGGATGGTGGTACATCCCAGAATTCCGGGGCTCCAGGGACTGATTGGAGTTCAGACGAGGAAGACAGAAGCAAGGACAGATCCAAGTCCAGATGCACTTCCACCCTTTCCAGCCACACGTCTGAGGAGGGCGTCCACTGCGGCAGGATGGGCAGCGAAGCGTACCTCACTGCATCTGATGACAGCAGTTCTATATTCGAAGAAGAAACTTTTGGGATCTCCATGCCAGAGCACAAGAAACTGTATTCTTGGCAGCAGAAGGCACCATGGAAAGCTCAGAATAGCCTTGCAAAGGGGAATGCTCAGGCAGGCATAAAGGAGCAAGACAGTTCCTCGGATGAACTGAATAAGAAGTTTCAGTCCCAGAGACTGGATTACTCCTCCTCATCAAGCGAGGCCAACACCCCAAGCCCTATTTTGACCCCAGCGTTAACCCCAAAACATCCTAACTCACTGCCTGGGAAAGGAATGCAGTTAGTGCCTTCGGCCTACCTGCCACCCCCAAAGCTAAGGATCCCCAATGTTTTCAGTATAAGTGTGGCACTCACCAAAAGGCACCTGAGCCAGCCACAGTTATGTTCTGAGCGGATGTTTGGCACGAACAGGAATGCCATAAGCATGATCCGGCCGCTGAGACCTCAGGAGACGGATCTTGATGTCGTTGATGGTGACAGCATGGAAGTTGTGGAGAGCATGGACACGGGCTGCGACGACGGCTTGTTTTCCTGTGACTCCCTGGATTCTCCGTATGCGGACGACCAGGAAACCAGCGAGCCCACGAAGAAGGCGTCCTGCAGCAAGCCTCCCACGCCTCCTCTGCACCGCTTTCCCTCCTGGGTAATTACGTTCCTGTGTGCCACACACACGGGGTTCTTCTCAGCCCTGGCCCTTGGGTTTCACACCTCCACCCCGTGTCTTTTTTCAAATATGGCATTGTTCTGACAAGTTCCAGTTTTCAGAATATGGTTTCTTCTTCTCCTCCCCAACCGTGTTCTGAAAACAAACTGAGAAACAAGACAAATGGCAATTCAAAACTATAACTGAAGTTTCAGATAGGGGAATCGGAGGGCAAATGAGCTTTTCAATGTTAGACTTTGGAATTCGGTTTGTTCATACAGGCCCAAGCTAGAGCTAGTTCACTCCGACTTCCTCCAGGGGAGGCAAGGTCAGGGCCGCTCTAAGTTGTACAATATGAAGATGCTTGTTTCCTTTGGAGGCTACTTCTCAAGGGAGAGAGAAACGGTGCTGTGCATGCCAAGGAAGAGAAAGTGAACGGTTTTGAGTGCGGTAGTATTCAGTTGCTGGAGGCCGCTTACAGGTAGAGACAGGATGGGGTGGGGAGAAGGGCTCCCTCTAACTGATAGTTTGGAGTGGACCCTGCAGCAGCTCTTAACTCTCTGGTCTCCGTTCTGAGGTTTGTTACTTGTTAAGAAGAGAGGTTTTGCTTTGCTCTTCATGCACCTAGCAATCCATTACAGCTATAGCATCCTCCCTCCGTCTAGCCTCCGTCTAGCGGAGACTGAATTTCCTATGGAAACGTTGCCTGTGGCTACAGAACCAACCTGTCAGTGGTGTGATATTTCTTAGGAATGTCTACCTTGCGTGATTTAAAAAAAATATATCTTTAAACTTTAGCACGTATTTATTAATAGGAGGGTGAGCATGCCATCGTGCCTATGTGGAGGTCGGGGACAACACACAGCAGTTGGATATCTTGTCCTTCCAAACTCAGCTTGTCCATACAAGCACCTTTCGCCCCTGGGCCATCTCTCCAGCCCCAGTATTTTATATTGAAAATTAAGTGAATTAACCTGTTTTGTAGACTTGAATTTCCCTCCCCATATTGGCACCATTTAACCTCTGGCTTCAAAAGAAACATCTGGACTACCACGTGGTTTGGATTTGGGAGTCGTGTTCATTTTTTATGGTTATTTTATTTAGTAGCCGCTGCAACTGTAAGCTGATTACGACAGCCATGGTCTCCCTAATAGATATTCAGACTTTGAGATGCGTCTGCTTTTTTATTTACTTTCAAGAGAACATTTTTTTTTTCCATTCACTGTCCACATGAAACTGCCTCTTATTTATTGCTCAATTCTGTGTGACCCAAAAAAGTAGACACAAATGGTGTGCGAATCTCTGGAATGCTAGTTATGTTGCCCTTAGGCAGTAGTAAGTTGAAATTTGGCTTCTTTTGTTACGTCGAGATTTTCAAAGACCATGTTAAGCTTTCAAGTTCATTTTATTTGGCAATTTTACCATTTCGCTCTTGAAACTATTTGGTCCTGGAAAAGTAGTATTGCTTTTCAAACGTTCTAGTGAACTGACCATGGGTGAAGGGTCATAGGCATCTTCAGGTTTCCAGGAGATGTCCTAGCTGTTTCAGTCAGTAAGACGCTACTTTAAAACAAACCTATCCTGGTTGACTTGGAGTATCATGCAGGAGTAACCTGTGATCCAGCAATACCTCTGATGGCCTGCTCTTTATAAATCCGTGACCTGGCTTGGCTTGTCCTCTTATCTACAGTGACTCTCTTTCGGCTTTCCTTCCTGCTTCCTGCTGTCTATTCATGCTCAGCGTGGACTCCAGCTGCCTTGAAGCTCCTGCTTAGACTGCCTTAGCACTGCAGGCTTTCTGACTGACCTCTGCAATTAGTCTCCGAGCACCAATCCCACATGTTCAAAGAAAGCGCTCCTTATCTACTCTTTCTGGCACTCATCAATCTAACATGTCCCCATCATCAGTGATCTTGTGTCCGTTACTGTGGACCCTGGCAAGCCTGGAGGAAAAGCATGGCACCAGTTGACTGCTGTGTTCTGGATCAGGCAACTGTGTTCAAGTGTAGACCTTTTATAAAACGTGTGGTGATCTATGGCACTGGGAGCCACTGGGTCCTTTTTCTCATTGGGCAGTGATGCTAATTTTACAGTACCCATTTCACAAATCATGTTTTTGGAGAAGAGGAAACATAATAAGCTAGTTTGGAACAAGATAATAAATGCCAGTGTCATTCTCAAGTCCATTTCTTATTTGGTCCAAAGTCCATTTTCCTTTACTAAAATTCACGCTGAAGTAAGAAGGCAGTAACGTTCAATGCTCTGCTATGATTCTGAAGGCAACTTTTTTTCCTTTTCTTTTTCTTCTAACCGTGGTAGGATATTAAAAAGATATATATGTAATCAATGGCTATAAACAGTTTTTGGCTTGATGTTACAGCTATTCAGTGTTTCTTTCCCATATAAAGTTCTGTAACCACATATAGAATGTTAGAATATTAGAAGTGGTGTTTGTCTATGGTCAATTATTATAAAAAAGCTTTCTCATGACTGTTTTTATGTCTTCTAAAGAGGTCAAGATACCAACCCAATGTTCGGGGACAAAAATAAATAGTGTAATAACTAACAAATGGGAAGAATCCCTGCAAGTCACTCACAATGCTGGGTTTTATTGGCACTGCTGTGTTTTGTGCTAACACTATACTTCTCCAGATAATAATCTGAAAAACAGTTGAAAAGTATTATGTTCCGTGTAATCATTTCTTGGCTGTAAGCCCCTGGTTCAATCTCTCTTTTATATTAGGAAAGCAGAATATATGCTGTAGCCAAGTCAGGCATTCGAATGTCTGAGGCCTTCAATGTGGAGAATGCTAATAAAAGTAAGTGCTTTGCATGCTGTTGCGAGTGCGCCTCGAGGGTGTGTGCATGCCTAAGTTCAGAGCAGACTGGGGCGCAGCCACCGAGAGGCAGGGGCATATGGCTCTGGGGTGATGAGCTCATCAAAGCCATCAGAATCACAGAAGCAGAACACAGGCGATGATTACCAGGGACTGGGAAACTGGGGAAGGGGAGATGCTCTTGGAGTTTCCAGAGGTCTGTGTCACAACACGGTGGGTAAGCCCCACCATAGCAAATCACACACTGAAAATGGGTAAGCCGGGGGATCCAACTGTTCGTGACTTTAAAAAAAAATGTAATAAAAGGGGTTTTAAAGCTATATGATCTTGTATTGTTGTTTCACTAGGCAAGATCTTCCTAAATGTCTTTGGAATAATTGGATTATGTAAATGTTCAGGAAACAGTTGCCTGTTTGTCTTAAACTGGTGTTCATCGTATTCAGGGAAAGGCACAAGTACATTCAACCCTGATGGAGAAGGTGCTCTATTATGTTTTTACCCCAAGAAGGCAAAGCAAAGAGACATGGGCATTTTATCTGTTTAAAGTTACAAAAAAATTATAAAACTATTGGTTTCTTTGTCTTTTCCCCATTTCCTTCAATAAATTACTATAAAAACAATTATTCCCACTAGAAAAAAATAAATCCAACACTTGGTAGGTAGAGGCAGGAGAGGATCTAGAGCTAAAGGCTAGCCTCAGCTACATAATGGGTTCAAGGCTAGCCTGAGTTATGTGACTTTCCCTCAAAAACATAAAAAGAAAAAATAATTCACACAGAAGTTTCTAGAATTCACGGACTTCCGGTGGTTCTCTCTGCCTCCACCTGACCTCCTAACTCACCTAGGGAGGAAACCTTGGCTTTCTGTCCTAGTCCCCTTCTGTTCTTAGCATTATTCAGGAAAGTCTGTATTACCCATGATCACTGGAGTCTCCTGGCAGGGCTTCAGAATGGTGGTGTCTTAACACCCAGTTAGAGGCAAGGCTCTAACCTGGAAGAACATCTTCCAAGGGACCAGTTACTGAATCAGTCAGAGGTCATTGGTGTTCAGTTCTTCACAGCTAGGCATGAGTGAGAGGCTAGAGAAATAAAAACATGGTTCTCATGGTTCTTGCTGTCAGAGAGCTTACAGTCTAGTGGAGGAGCTGCCAACATGAGGAAATAATGGCCCATGAGAAACAGAAGACCTGTAACTGTGTCTGGTGCCCATAACCCCAGCAATCAGGAGGCTGGGGTAGGAAGATCACTTGCTAGTTTGATGCTAGCCTAGGCTCCACAGTAAGACTCTAAAAATAAAAACGTGCAGATGTAAACCTAGAAATGTCATAATCCACAAAACCATGTGACTAACCACCTGCTAATCTGATTTCTTTTTCATGCATAGTCATAAGAAATAGGCCAGTGGACTAGATGGAAGGTTTTTCTCTAATGTTGTTTTCCGTTTCAGATTCTGCAGCCATGGTTTCCTACTCCGCATCAGGCCTTTATACATCCCTGATATACAAGAATATGACGACCCCGGTGTACACTACGTTGAAGGGGGTAATGAATGCACCTCTCGCTGTTAGACATACGGGTGTCTTCAGGGTGTGCAGGGAAACTCCCTCATGCTCCAGACCCTGCTTCTAACATCTTACACAGCCTGCCGCCTTTGTAGAGTGAAACCTTGTTACATTAGTATGTCATAAACAAGAAGAGATGGAGAGGCCTGGAGAAGACGATGGGGATGTGATTCCTCCTTACCCCTGCCCCGAACTATAGCATTTTATTAATGATGCAATGGAACTCCCAATTTAGAAAGGTTTGTGTTCCTGCCAGGGTCCCCTTTGCCAGAAGAGCCTTATTAAAACAAGGGCTGTCAGATATTGACAGTCTTATGTTTTCAAGAATCTTTTATACTTGTCAAATTCTTAGCTAATTAGAATCTAAAGTTTTGAAGACAGATTGTCATGATGTCAAAATATACTATTTCCTTTCTTTAAAAATAGACCGGTGACCGTTTTCTATAAAACATTGTATGTCTAAAGAGGACCTGGACTAGAGATGGATACAGGGGGACTGTCCTGCTCTTTTTTAGAAGGCGACACAGATAAGTAGCAGCCCTTTCCTGGATGATTCTTCTGGCTCAGAGGAAGAGGACAGTTCCAGGTCCAGCTCCCGGACGTCGGAATCAGACACACGCAGCCGCAGTGGGCCCAGCAGTCCCAGAGCCATGAAACGGGGTGAGGAGAAAGCGCATGCGCAGAAGGCAACGTCGGCACATTCTGAATAGTGATTCAGGACTAATCTTAATAGGATTTCTGAGAATACGCTCTCCAAGCCGGAGCGAAATGAGCATTCGCCTAGGACTGAGACATTGGTATTCTAGCGGTCATTTTCTGCTTCATTCTCTGTGACCTCACACAAACCACCAGTCTTGCATTAGCATCATCATCTTACTGTTATTACTGCCAGTAGTGTATCATATTATTATAAAACGAAATAATGGGCCCAAATGAAGTGTCTTTGTTAGTTTTTTTTTTTAGTTACCTTGCTGCAAATTTGTGGGATAGACTTATTTACTATATTATTAAACGTCAGAAAACACACCTACACTTTGTGTTGCTTAATCTGATATTAAAGTGGAAAACACTACAACTTGACTTTGTGCGTACCTATAACTTTCAACAAATTCTTAGAACCTGTATGTGTGCGCATGTGTTCACTGCACACACGGGAAACTCCGAGAGCAGCTCAGTGTTGCTTCCCACTCTGAGACGAGGAATCCCATTGGTCAGGCTTTAGATGCCAGGCTAGCTGGCCCACAAGCTTCTAGGGACCCCTGTCTGCCCCGCTCATCTTGTACTGCAATGGCAGGTGCTCACTTCTGTGTCTGGTTTGGTGTGGATTTTAGGGTATCTGAACTCAGATTCTCCTGCTTCTGTGCAAGCGCTTGATCCGTTGAGCCATCTCCCCAGCCCAGCTTCTAGAAAACTGTGTGCACAGGTGGAGTTTACAGAGAGATTGAATCCACTAAGTGGCACCTGTGCTTTAGGAAAGTCTATGTGGCCTTGTAGATGTGTGGATCTTCTGTGTTGTACGGAACCACTGCTGTCTTCAAAGCCTGGGACTTCATCTGGAGCCACTACGCTGTCTCTGGGGCAGTGTTTGGGCTCCCACTGCTTTCAGTTTCCTTGCTCTAACTTGGTTCTCTGTGGCCAATCAGGTGATGTCCCCCTCCCCTTTTTTCCCCTGAGAATGCAGCTGCTAGCTTTATAATAACTGTCGGGCTACTTTTATATCTTCGATCTTATTTCCTCCTTTCTTTTCCTTTACTCAAGTCTGGCCTCACTGTGGCCCTCTTGTTTACAGATAAAAAAAAAAAAAAAAAAAAAAAAAAAAAAAAAGACCCTACAACCTATTTTGTTTTGAGACAGAATCTTTTGAGGCCAAACTAATCTTGCACTATAGCCCAAATTTGCCTTATACTGCCTATCTTCTTGTGTTCACCTCCTGAGTGCTAGGCTTATTTATACGTGTGCACCGTCCTGCTTGACTCCCCACATGTTTGTGTAACTCAGCCCCCTTGCCTTCATCACGCTGCTCAAACGTTGCTTCCGCGCTGAGATCCGCCCTGACCACTCCCTTCCTGTTGTCGTTCTTGCCCTCCATTGCTCGCTCGCTCCTCCCCTGTGCTCCAGTCTGCTCCATACCTCACTTTTGCTGCCCTTACTACCTGTCGGGCATCTCTTTCCCTTTCCTGGACTCTGTCCCAAGAGAACTCAAATGTGTCTTTTGTTGTATGTCTTAGGCCGAGCACCTCGAACAGGGCTTGGCACATTGGGCCTAGGCTTGGGATCTGAGGTTTGCCCTCCAAAATCACCCCGGCCTAGTTATTTGACTTTGGACAACTCCTCCCATCTCTGGGCTTTCACTCCTTAAACAGTGAGGACATTAGCCAGGGTGATGGCTGAGGCTCCTCATGGCTGGTGTCTACGTCATACAATTGTTATTTGTCTGAACCGTAAGTGAAGGCTAGAATACAGGAGTGGAATTACCGCCACTTCAGTGAACAGGTTTATTTTAAATACATGATGGCCTAAGGTCTTGACGTCATTTACTACTTATAAAACTCCAGTTGTATCTATCATCCATGTACGGCTTGTAACTCACAAGACACTTTCTAAAAAGTCAGCTCTATCATTGGGGAGCCGTCCCATTGAGTTTTACTTCATAGTTGTGTGTCTTTAAGTCTTATTGCTTGCATCTTTCATGGAGGAGAGTTAAAGCCAGTAAGCTGACAAGTAGTTTATTGGATGGTCATGAAAAATGCTGTTGAGGTTCAGCATTTATTTGTCCATATAAGTACATATATGTTAAATCTTTACTAAAAGATGCAGTAGTGGACTTGCATAATAAATTGTATATGTGAGAACACCCACAATTCCAATCATACCAGAATATTATTTATGTTCTTTGACTTTCTTGGAAATTTGTGTGACAGTTCCAACCCCTTAGTTGCATTTCCTGCATTAGAAGTTCTCCACGGCCAGAGGGATGGAATAAATCTTGCAAAGGGCAGTTTACGATGTAGGAGTTAGCTGCCATCTTTAGGAGGACTCCCAGCTGCTGTTGGCCCACGCCAGGAAGAAAACTGACTCGGTTTATATCTTTGTTCTCCTAGGCGTGTCTGTCTCTTCCGTGGCATCGGAGAGCGACTACGCCATTCCACCCGATGCCTATAGCGCGGACTCGGAGTGCTCGCAGCCTGAGCAGAAACTCCCTAAAACCAGCTCGTCCTCCAGTGAGAACGGGAAAAATGTAAACAGTGACTCGGACTTTGAAACATTAATGAATCTGTTAGTTTGACTTCCCAAAGGAAAACAAAACATCATTCTCAAATGTTTTCTTTTCATTAGGAACCGTTAGAAAAATCTGGCTATCTACTAAAAATGAGCGGGAAAGTCAAGACTTGGAAGCGGAGGTGGTTCGTCCTGAAAGGCGGTGAATTACTTTACTACAAGTCTCCGGTGAGTGGGCAGTGGCCGTTGAGATCTGAATGACTCTTACTTTGAAACAGACTCTCAGTATTTTCTTTCCCTGTAATACAAAATTAATTGCGGGTCCCAGAGGGATGTCTCAGCACTGGCAGAGGATCCTGGTTCCATTCCCAGCACCTACATGGTGGGCTCACCTGTAACCCCAGTCCCAGGGGATCTGAAGGCCCCTTCTGACCTGTACAGGCACATGATGTATAGACACCTGTGCTAGTAAAATAGCCATACACATAAAGTAAAATTAAGGTTACCATTTGAATTATGCATTAATGATGGAAAACAGTTCCTGTAGCTGCTGGTATAGCTAATCTGTGCTTGCCTTCCCCCTTTTGTGCAGAGCGATGTAATTCGGAAACCCCAGGGCCACATTGAACTTAGCGCATCCAGCAGTATCTTGAGGGGCGATAACAAGCAAACAGTCCAGGTGAACATCTTTTCCATCTATCATTCTTTTGGTACCATGAGAAACACTTCTCCATTGAGATTGGATTGTTTGATGCATTTTTATTAATTTTAGAATCACTTTGATACTCAAAAGACTTTTTAGTTAAAACTGTACTTGGAACGAAGTATGGGTATTTCACACCGCGACCCTATACCTTTCCTTCCTGTGTTCTTCCGTGTTTAATCTCCTGGGCATTTTCAGGTCTCAAAACGTCAAGCTGTTTTAGGGGAAGGTTATCCAGTAAATGAATTTCCGAGATGTTTGAAACATACTATTTTCAGCCAAATTTGAAGGAAGCTTTTAATTAAATACTGGCTGGGAAGATGGACTCTGGCTAGGTCCACTCCTGACATAATACACTATCAAATTCAAGAATGTTTGTATTTTAGTATAGAATTGGACAGTGGCAGTTCTCCCGCGAACTTCAAAAAGGGAACTCTATTGGTGCCCAGAGGCACTGTACTGCAGAGTGCTATCAGAAGTGGGCTGATGCCCATCTTACCCATAGCCCCGTTCAATTTAAAACATGCTCTTGAGATAGCCTGATACATCTAAATCCAGACACTTTGTTTCTGAAATGTTCAATAACCATTATTTGTTTAATCTTGTTCCTGTGGTGGGTAGAGGACATTTGCTAGAAAGGTTCAGGATTGATTCCCAGTAGACTGGGGATGCCTGGGGTTAAAATGGATGAATCGGGAAGAGCTTCAACATGTGACTGCCAAGAATCAACTGTAGAGCCCTGAAATATTTGGGAAATTGGCAACGTGGTTAATTTGAGACTGGACTATTGTGAGTTCTTAGTAACTGGTCACGTGTAGCACCAGGAATTGGTGTGGAAGTTCTTCTCATTTGTTTATAGTTCTTTATCTCGCTGTTGTCCCTGCAAGTCCCTCTTGCCCTGATAACTTTGTTTGTTTACCATCATCTCCACTTTCTGTCCAGCAGTCAAGAGCTCATCACACTGTGAGGGGAAGAGGAAAGTGTGACGATTAAAGGTGTAAACCGTGACCCTAGATTTAATAGTGTGAACAGTGTCAGGCCCACGGGCAAATGATTAAAGGTGTGAACCGTGACCCTAGATTTAATAGTGTCAGGCCCACAGGCAAATGATTTTAACTCAGTGGTCATCATTCTCACACAGTGGCTAAAGAATTCTACATTTCCTTGGAACCAGGGAGTCTATGTAATGTGTTTGCTTTCCTGTCAGTAATGATGTTTGACTGGACAAGGACTAAGTCACCATTAGTGCCTCTCCGGTTATTCCTTCTCCCATTCTAGCTGACCACAGAGAAACACACATATTATCTGACTGCAGATTCTCCCAATATATTGGAAGAGTGGATTAAAGTCTTACAGAACGTTCTGCGAGTACAAGCTGCTAATCCACTTTGCCTGCAGCCTGAGGGCAAACCAACAGCCAAGGGATTGCTCACCAAGGTAGGACACTTGAATGTACAGCAGCATCCTAGGAAGCTGCTTTGGTAAGCTGCATGCATCATGAATAATGGGGTTCAGATAATAATATGCATTTAATATTTTGTCTTGGGGTGGGAAGGGTGTTTTTTAGTATACTGCCCAAAATCGGGGAAGAGGATCTCAGAGATGAAAGAAAGATAAATATGGCCATGTGCAAAAATATAAATGAAAATATTAGGTCATTGAAATTGTGAAACCCAGTTAATATCCTTAATATGCAGTAAGCTTGGGCTGATAAGGTGGCTTACCAGTTTGCTGCCAAGGCTGAAGACCTGAGTTTGATCCCTAAAACCCACATAGTGGGAGAGAACCAGCTCCCACCAGTTTCTCTGACCTTCATACATGTGCTGCAGCACATGCACATACACACACGCACACACACATACATGTTAAATAGATAATTGCGTAAAAATATTAAACAAGCCTTTTCTTTTTGTTTGTTTTTTGAGACAGGGTTTACTCTGTTGCTTTGGAACCTGTCCTGGAACTAGCTCTTGTAGACCAGGCTGGTCTCGAACTCACAGAGATTCGCCTGCCTCTGCCTCCCGAATCCTGGGATTAAAGGCGTGCGCCAACACTGCCCGGCTCTTAACAAGCCTTTTCTAAACAGTAACTAAAGAGTGGATACCAAAACCTGAAGGACACAATGGAAGAGGAATAGAAAAGACCAGCAAGTAGAGCAGAAATCAGTTTGCTGTCTAAGAATTTTTAATGCACAAATTGACATAAGGAATATCATTTTAAAAATCTGCTTAAAAGTAGGACTTTAAAGAAAATTGCAATCCAGCATTGAAATGCACTTGAGTTTGCAAGAGTGTCACTCTGGAACACAGTTTGCCGTTGTCCTTGTTCAAATGTTAACTCACTAATTTTGGATGAACAGATGGATGAATATCAACTTTCTTTGTGAGTGTGTACAAGTGTGTTTGTACTGTGCATGTGCGTGCATATGCGTGTGCATGTATGTGGAAGTACAAGGTCAACCTCAGTGTTTCTCAGGAGCCATCCATCTTGCTTTTTACTTCATTTAAAAAAATTTGTATTTATTTATAATACGTGCACCTGCGAGTGTGGGGTGGGGGAAGATGTCAGTGCAGCTGTGTGTGGGGTTGTCACATGCACCTGCGAGTGTGTGGGGGGAAGATGTCAGTGCAGCTGTGTGTGGAGTCAATGCATTGTCACTTGCTTGTGAGAGACAGTTCTGTCCTTCCACCATGTGGGCTCTGGGATTGAATACAAAGCACTTGTCACCATTAGGCTTGGTGACAAGTGTCTTTACCCACCGAGCCATGTCACCAGTCCTCAACTTGTTCTTTAAGACAGGGTCCTGTCAGAGATTTACTGGGCTGCCTGGCCAGAGCCCTGAGGGATCCTCTTCTGCAGCACTGGAATTAAAAGCACACCACCGTTCCTCACTTTTTCTGTGGGTGCTGGAATTTGAACTCAGGTCCACTTTACTGACTGAGCATGCTTCCTTAGCCCAAATATCAACTATTTTAAAAAGACACCATTCGGGGGCTGGTGTGATGATGGCTCAGCAGGTAAAGGCACTTGTCACCAAGCCTAATGGCTTGGATTCAGTCTCTGATATCCGCATGGTGGGAGAAAGAACTGTCTCGCACAAATTGTCCTCTGACCTCCACCCACACATCCAGATAAATAAATGTAATTTTAAAATGAATATAAAGCATTTTTTTTAAAAAAAAACCCATTTGATTCAATCCTCTTTGTTCAAAGAATGTGTCCTTTGAAAGTGATCTGAGTTTGCAGACTTTATTGTCGGGATGTTTACCACGTGTTCAGTCTTCTCTGTTTGAATGTGAAGACTAGGGTGACAGATAGTTGGCATTGTCTGGAATGCACAAGTCAGAAGTAGAGTGACTTTGAGATACGTTTACTGTGACTCTATTGAGATACAGAACTTTTGTTGTGGGGGGGGGTGTGCTTTTCAAGACAGGGTTTCTCTGTGTGGTCAAACACAGAGGTCTGCCTGCCTCTGTCACCCAGCCGCTGCGATTAAAGATGTGTGCCCACACACACGCCTATGATGTAGATGTGTATTACTGCAGAAACAATCTTTGCATAGCATGGTTTATAATCAAGAAAATTGCAATCAGCTTAGATGTGGGGTTGGGAGTAGCTTAAGTAAAATCCTGTGTGTGGTGATCCTTTTAATGTCACAAGAGCTCTGACGCTTCAGGATGTGTGATGTGCCGTCAGGTGACAGGCACAGTGGAGCACTGTGTTATTACCCCCTTTGAACCTAGAAGCAAACGTCTGAAGAGGATGCCACGGTAGATCGGTTAGTTCCATGTAGTTTTATTATGTTTGGGGAATTTTGTTAACTATTTCAGACTGGATACTAATTATTAACTTCTCAAGCATTTACTGAAAACAGCACCATTTCCCTCCTTTTCTGTAAGATTTGCTTCAAATTAGCTGAGCTTTTAGCACTGTCCATTCCCATGAAATTAAAAATAGTTTTGTACTACATATCAGCTCCAATAATAGTCCCTTACAATATACAGACACTAACAGAGCGCTAGTGCAGTCAGTGCGTCTACTATGTTCATTACAATCAAACGTTCTGGCAAAAGTATACGTGGAGTGACGTCAGTGCGCAGAGTGACGTCAGCACGTAGAATGACGTCACTGGCTTGGTGTGGCTCACAACTCTGCTTGCCTCGACAGCGACCTGTAAAGGACAGAGCCACTTACTGTTAAAAATGTTTGAAACATCTTGTTGGTCACTTTTGAGATGACACAGTAAAATATCTACAAATCCATGATGATATGCTTGCCTTCCGTTTAAGAGGTGAAATATTACTGCGCTGTCATTGATATCTAATGGGAATGTGGGCAGGTGGTATTCAGTAATATTTACAAAATCTGACCCACTGAGGTAACACTGGGCACCAGAGTAAGAAAGAATTCACAAGCGTATTCAACAGAGACATGTGATGTGTTTGTGTGTGTGCGCGCGCTTGTGTGTGTGTGTGTGTGCGCGCGCGTGCACGCGCGCGTGTGTAAGCTAAAAGTTTGTCAGGAGTCTTCCTCAATCGCGGCCCACCTCATTTATTTATTCATTTGTATATTTGTTTGTTGAGTTCTGTTCTATCACTGAGCCCAACAGACTTCTGGACTGATTGACCAGCAAGCTTTAGGGCTCTTCCCGTGTCTGCACCCCCAGCATCAGGCTTTCAGGCAAATCTGCCTCTCCTGGTCTTTCTCATGGGTACTATGGGATTGACCTTGGGTCCTCACGCTTGTGGTGACAAACACTTTGCTGAATCAATCAGCTCAGTCTTGTTTATTTCTTTTCTGGTAAAATATTTCATTACCACTCAAACATTTACTTTATTATCGGGAACTTCCTTGCATTGTGGAAAATATTCTTTTAAAAATGAATACAATGCTAGGCTAAACCCATTCACTCTATAATTCATAACCATGAGCTTTCCCCCTTGTTTCAGAGAAATCGTATAGTAAACTCTTGAGTTTAATAGAAGATATCCTAAGTGGAAAATGCAGTGTCTTATAAAACAGGTAGAAAATGGAATGTCTAATAAAAATATTTAAATTGGCACCAAAAAAAAAAAAAGAAAAGAAAAGAAGGTCTTGGCTAACAGTTGCTTTTCTTCAGGGCTAAGTTTCTATTTGGTTGCTTGCTGCTCATTTTATCGGGATGGTAATGTCAGCTTCTGCTCATATCGGGCGCACACACACATATACCACTTTTCTTTCCACAACTGGCGTTTTGTTTATTTATTGCGTGTATGTGAATTTAGGCAAATACATGTCACCACAAGCACGTGGAAGTCAGAGGGTATGTTAGCTATGACTCTATTGCTATGATAAGACAACATGACCAAGGCAACCTATAACAGAAAGCGTTTGATTAGGGCTTGTCTAATGTTTCGGAGAGGTTGGTCCGTGATGATCATGGAGGGCAGCAGGTGTGCACTATAGCAGTGGGTCACACCTCATCTATTGTCACAGGAGGGGGTGTCGAATAGCCCTTTCTCAGGGTCACCTAAGACCATCCGAAAACAGTGCTACTTACATTCTGACTCCCAGCAGTAGCAAAATTACAGTTAGGTAGCAACACAATATAATTTTATGGTTCAGGGTCACCACAGCATGAGGAACTGTATTAAAGGGACCATGCCATTGTTTCCAGGTCGTAAAGATATCTTACCTAAGAAACATTACCGACTAGCAAGATGGCTCATTGAGCGAAGGTGCTTGCCACACAAGCCTGGCAACCCGAGTTCAATCCCTGGAACCCGGGGAAAGGTGGGAGTGACCTCACAGAGTTGTCCTCTGACCTCCGCATGGACCTCATGACTGTGCATCCACACCCACCCACCATACACTCTCACACGCACTATAATAACTGGCAGCCGAGGAGGCAGCAGAAGAACCCTCATTGGAGGAGAGAGCTGGATGGGAAAGGAGGGCTTGGGGATTGGCATCATTTAAGTAACTGTTAGAGCAATAAAAATGAGAGAAGACATCCAGAAAAAATTAATGTAGACTTTTAGAGCAAGGGAGCGGAACATCCAAAATGTAAGGATGTAGGGGCATGGATGGAAACTCCTGAGGGTACTGTCATGGAGCCTGGCAGTGGAGCCCTTGAGCAGGACGGTGGGGTCTGTGGGTCACGCTCAGAGAACACAGTGGGGAGGAGGGGAAGTGGGGGGCATGAGTAGGGTGGGAGTTTACGGGCTGTCTGTACTCTCCAGGACACCAGAAAGAATCCAGCTGGGTTGACTGTGGAGTCACAAGAGGATGGGAAAGGCTTGTGCCCTGTGTTACAAGCTGAGGGAAGAAGCTATGAGACCTGGGAGATTAAGAATTAGACCCTGACGTGAGTGGGCGGGAATCGGGGAAAGGCACGAGGAAGGGCTGGAAGGAAGTGAAGAGCGGTATGGACGGGCGTCTGCATTCGAGGGTATGGAGTGAGGTCGCTTATACTGTCCTTGGTTTCCTTGGTCTCCCCAAGACAAAGGTGCTCCTGAGAGTGGGAAGGACTGGGCATAATCACTGAGGATGTGTGTGGTCAGAGACATTGGGTGTTTATCCATGTTGTCGAGGGCTCACAGAGCAGAGTTGTGCTGTTTAGAGTTTGTGTTCTTTTTCTCTGGTGTCTTCAATGCCCATATTAGAAGCAGAGACTTTACAGTGTGGGGACAGGAGCATGGTGACTTTTTCTGACATCATCATATATAAAATTTCAAATATGAAATATATTTGGAAGAATTTTTACAATAAACACCGATATCTCTACCTCCTGGATTCTACAATTAACGTTATCCTTGTTTTTCTTCATGCGTACCAAGGTGATGGTTTGAAAGGTATTTTTTATTATAACATTTTGAATAACCCAAAGTAAAGGTTATAATACCCCATTCACAGGTTCACCTCTCTCAAGTTGTTAACTATGGCTAAAATCATCTCAGAATACCCATCTACGATAGTGTTCTCCTTTCTCACACCCTCCGTGGGGCTATTCAAGGCAAGTGGAGGTGAAGTCATGTTGAGTGGATTTGTTAGGAGCATAGGAATGTGATTTGCTCATAGACCCTGGAGCAAGAATTGTTTTATGATCAAACACGGGATCCCAGGTTGGCAGAGAAGGGAGAAAAGCCAGGCAGGGAGGGAGAAACTAGGAGATGCTTGAATCAGGGGACTCGAACCAGGAAGCAGGTCTGAGAAGAGCAGTGTGAGAGAGCCGGGGGTGCAGAAAGTGACAGAAGTGGGTGCTTTCCAGTGCGGAAAAGAAGAGTTAGGGCGTGAGGACCGGGCTGGGAAACAGGAAACTCAGCAGTTCGTTGGAAATGGACGAGCACAGCTGAAGATGCTTCAGAGGCAGGAGCGTGAGGGCCGGTGACCACGCTGCCTAGGCCCTAGTGCTGGCTCTGCTACTCACCACCCACGTGACCAGGAATAAGTTACTCACAGGCCCCGTGCCTCAGTGTCCTTATCTGTGGAAGGGGAGATAACCATAATGACAACCCCTGAGGGTGTTGAAAACATGAAATATATTTCATTTCAACCTGTAAAGTGCGTTCAGACAGGTCCTGACACATCAAAAGCACTTAAAATGCTAGGTACTGTCACCAGAGTCAGCGAGGCTGGTGACATGATAGGGATGCGATGACGAGGGAAGAGAGGAGACCGGGAACTTGTGTGCTGACATAAGCTCTCCAACTTTTAACAGCACTGATACGGAAGGCTTCTGTTACCAAGGCAAAGGCAAGAGTGAGTTTTTAAGTGGTTTGGTTTGCCAAGCCTTTGAGGTCGTGGATTTATCTTTTTTGTTTTTTGTTTTTGAGACAGGGTTTCTCTGTCGCTTTGGAGCCTGTCCTGGAACTATCTCTGTAGACCAGGCTGGTCTCGAACTCACAGAGATCCGCCTGCCTCTGCCTCCCGAGTGCTGGGATTA